>NC_025700.1:5544754-5579404 GCF_000633955.1 Camelina sativa
CCTTCTTCTTTCTTTCCTTGACCGTTGTGGCGTTGTGTCTTCTTCCTCTCTGTTCACAAACACAATCCTTTGTTTTTCTGAAATTTCTCCTTATCCTTTTATCTACTTTATCCATGTCGGTAATCATTATCACCGCACAGATTTGTTTTTTTTAATATATATATATATATATGAATATATGATAATTGAGTTTATTTATCTATACATGATAATACTTGTGGCCTTCCACAGTTTGTATATCACTTCACTCTTATCAATATGTAACACATCGAAAATTATGGGGTTTCATTCATGTCAACATTGTCACAGTCAACAACATAGTTCAGATATGTGTACTATAGACAAGATGTTCCTAAATGATTTGTATCGTAAATCTTAATATACGTAGTTCCAAACGTTTTGTTTCGCATTCTCAATTCCAATCCTATGCAAATGCAACCTAGGTCGCATTAGTTAGTCTCAATTTGTAATTAACTTATGTGGAATATGTGACATAAATTACATATGTGAACAAATAATATATATTCGGCCATTTGGTTTTCTGTTCAGCCCGATATATTGTTTCGGGGTGAAGTTTGCGATAATTTTTTTTTTTTTACCGTAAGACATCTTGCATGGCTAAACTACCCCAAATTTAAGGGTTAAATAAAGAAAGCTTTCTTTATGGGGATCATATTTTCTCTATCGAATTCTCTTGTACCTTAGCTCCACTTCGAGACAATACTGACAGAGCAACTCTTTGACCAGGATCACATGTAATGTCCATTTTACATTGCATCTCAATGGACTCATATATGCTGGAGTTGTGGGTTGGATTGTTGGAATAAATTTAAATTATAGATTTTCTTATCAATGAATATATAAGGTTATTTTGTTCAACAGTGTGTGGTAAATCAAATGTCAAATTTTGAAGTCTTGAGGTAAATTTAAGTTTAATCACATTGCATCAAACCTCACATCTCTAGACCACGATATATGGCTCTGATTTTTGGATACGAGTTTGTAACAACAAACTCATCCACAAACCAGAACACACATATACTTAACTTCTAGAGAGAATTCACTCCTACTAATCCTCTGAACTTCATGTCAAATTTTTACACACGTGAAAACAAAAACTTAATTGCAATAGAATTGTATCTTGTATGCTACTTTCATATGGATTTAAGCAACAGAAAATATGTATCTGTAATGAGATTGAGTCAATCTCTTCCAAGCTCTTGTATGAGCTTTGTGTTTGTAGCAACTAGCAAGACAGTGTTTGTAGATGTGCTACAACTACTCAATCTCATTGTAGCAACTAGCACGACAACTTTGTGTTTGTATTGTACCATAGATGATCACGAAAATATATAAAAACAGATATAATAATGAACTGATAATTAGATTAATTTCGACCAAAGCTCAAATCATACAAGAATCATAGGCTACACCATTGAGTTTTATCTTGTTTTTTTTCACTAAGTTAGAAAGAATAAAGAAATGAATGAATCAAGGTAAAAGTACTAAATCATAGAATGCCTCCAATACCTAAAATCTTCTAAGATGCTGCTTCTCTTCTCTTCTTCTACATGAACTGGTGCAAAGGGATCAACATCACACTAATATCATCCGAAGAGCCTCGTGAAGCCGAGAGATCAACAAGCTTTTTACAAGCCTCCAACAACAATGGCTTCTCGTTTCCTAAACACAAAGGACGAGCAATATCAACCGCTTCTTGGTTACTAACTTTATCCCATAATCCATCAGACGCCAAGATCAAAAACTCATGGTCCTGCTCAATCCTCGAAACCTTCGTCTCTGGTTCGGCAATAACCCACTTCTTAAGCTGAGCATCACCGATTCCTCTCGACACAGCTAAAGATCCCTGGATTCTCCAAACACCGTGAAACGTATCAACATAACCACCCGTGGTTTCGATTCTCTTCTTTTCATCGTCTCTAGACGGACGGTGATCAGAAGAAAGCGCCTTAGCCACACCTCCTACACTCATAACAGCACGACAGTCACCAGCATTAGCCACCACAAGGTTCCCTTCCTTAACTAGAGCCGTGACACAGCAAGAACCACCCTTAACATCTTTCTCCTTAAGAAACGCAGCGTCAGTCATAAGGTAACCACGTTTCACAGCATCAGATATCTCAGAGTCGTCTCTTTTACCATCTACCTCTTCTACAACGTTCTTATCTAAGTTCTTAGCTGCAAACTCAGCCGCCTTAACTCCTCCATGACCATCATAAACTCCAAATATCGCCTGAAAAAAGCCAAAAAAAATACAAAAACAGCGTTTAGAATCGCGTTTACGTCGTTTCAAACAATCCGATTCAGAATTTCCCAAAACTAATCGACTCAATCCCTAATCAAATCAAAAATCTCCGAATTGAAATCGCGATTACATCGTTTCAAACAGTTCGATTCAAAACATAATCGAATCAAACCCTAATCGAATCAAAAATCTCCAAATTGAAATCGCGATTACATTGATTCAAACCCCTAATTAACTGAAACCCTAATCGAAATTGGGAAATTTACCTGTTTGCGATCTCCATGAAGATTAGTGATAGCAGAGAAACGATCCTCCATAGCTTCTCTTCGTCCTCTCTTACAATAAACAGAGTAACCATCACCATCTCTCTCAACCTCACTACGCTCCTCCCTCGGCGTCGTCGCAACCACACCCTTCGCCGACGGAGCTACAAATTCAGCAGTACCAATAGGTATATCAAGCCTCGTCGGTCTTTTCCTCTTCAAAGCCCCTCCAGGAGGAGACGACGAAGACTGGCTAGCAGCGGAAACAGAGTCAGATCCGAAAGCTAACGGAGGAACAGGACCGAATCCGGTGGTCGGAGGTTTCTGAAACCGTAGACGAAACGGAGATTTGGGAGAAGAAACGGCAGCGGTTGATGAAGGAGACGAAGGAGAAGAGGTTTGAGGTTTGAGATGAGAGAGAGTTAGAGAGAGAGATGATTCTTGCGGTGAAGAGAGGATCGAAGAAGGTTTGTTACAGAATAGAGAAGATGACGGTGAGAACACCGGTGAGTTACATACAGCGACGGAGCAAGACATCGTTTCCGATTTCGATTTTACGATTTAGAAGAAATTGAGATTTGGTTTTTTTTGTGTTGAAGGAAGAAGAAAGAAGAAGAAAGGTTTTTAAATATAAAGAAAATTAAAGGAGTCCGTGTTTATTCAAAGTCTTTGACTGTGTAAATGACGTTTTTGTCCTTGCGGTTTCCGTTTTCCTTTTTTATTCTTACGGTTTTGTCCTTTTACTTTCTTGAAAGGAAAACAATAGTATTTTTTTTGTGGAGAAACAAAAATAGGAATAGTTTTTCAATACTACTCTTTGTTGACTAGAAAGATAAGTTTTTTTTTTTGGAAATAAGGAAATATTTTTCTCTAGTGGACTACAATTATTGTCCTTTTTTATTAAAAAGAAAAGTAGAATTATTCAAGGAAAAACAGCAAAACGAAAAAAAGAGAATGTTCTAGGATAAAACAGTCATTCACAGTCCAAAAATAGCTAAAACGATGAAGTAAGCAATTTATTCTTGTACTCTATAAGGGTAAAACAAACATTTCCAATTAAGTCAAAAACACGTCTAAAAAGAAACGAATAATTAAAAAAAGAGTTGGGGCATGTGGTTGATTTTACTTTGGTAACGTATCTGTGTTAAAGAAGTGTTTCATTGATGACTCACTTTTTTTGTTTTTTTTTGTTCTCCTTTTTAAAAATTAATAAAATGAACACAGAAGAATCTTTAAAGAATTAAACAAAAAAAAAACGACCGTTGTGAAGAGATTAACACAAGTCGTCGTTTCATTGGTTGGGATATTTTGCTGGTCGTAGTCGCAGCTTCTTAGCAAGTGACCGTTAGAGGAACACTGATGAGAGGATGAGGAGGAGCCTTCGTTTGTGTGGCTGTTTCCATTTGATGACCGTTGTGTGAATACATCACTATCGGGTTTAATTACATTATATTAGTATTATTATTAGTGAATGCAAAAAAATTATTAAAGTGTTTTTAGTTGCTCTCGTTTCACACGAGGTCTTCTCGTTATAATAATACAAGTCTCCTATTTTTAAGAGAGAGTGTTTAACTTTTTGATTAGTTGTGGCTTGTGTGACATCAATAATAACGGATAGCTTTGGTTGTCTTTGAAACGGTGTTTGTTGGAAATAATAGTATTATATACTATTTTTATGTCATGTGTTATATGAGTTTAAATTTCATAGTTTATATTATATAATGATAGTTCAAAATAAAACATATAGTACGATCAAGAATTAAGATATATACACGATCAAAACATATTCTTATAAGTAATTCTTAGATCTCTGTTCATCCTATTGGAGAAATTTCTAAGTTCTATAATATTCCTTTACCTTATGTATTAATATTACTTTTCTCCGATACATGTTTATCACAATTCATAATTTTCTTATGGTTTTTTCTTCAATTCTAGAACATTTTGCAATAAATATTTTTCGGTTACGCCTTATTAATTAATAAAGGTTTTTTTTCTCGGTTTCTTTAATCTATAACAAAATTCCAGTTTTAGTTTATACTACACTAATGTATTAACCAACGAAAAAAAAACTCATATAGTGTATTAGTAAAAAAGGTAATACACAAAATTTAGTTAATTTCTTATAATATGTGTAAAAATGTCTTAAACATCACTTAAAATAAAATCAATAGTTGTAGTATGATAAGACCAAAACTTCTTCATTAGTTAATCAGAATTTAAAGAACATATTAAAATGTGATTTATTTATTTTCGTAAAAGAAGACACTTCTTTATAAATTCGGTTTATAACCAGCGAGACCGAAATAAAACTATTGATTTCGACATGTGATGGCATTTCCCATGGGTGGATTAAAGCAAAAAATACTTTAAAAACAGCAAATCTTATAGTATAAGCAAATTGCTAAAGAACTGGAAATCATTAGTTAGAATCATTACAATCATAGTATGATTGTTAATTAATGTATGATCAATGCAGCTTATGTTCAACTAAAGACTGAGTCATATACAAGACTACTCATCCTACTTGAACGATTGGACTTGGTTTAACAAAAAAAAATAAAAAAATAAAAAAATAAAAAAAAAAACGATTGGACTTGGTTATAAAGATGAGTATATATTTATTGACCGAAGAGTATGATTAATAAAGTAGGTTTCCCACTTCCATAATTAGGATTCTTCTGTGGTCGTCCGTTGAAATTGTCTTCTATCTACTTCCTTTTTTTTCTCATCTTTTAAAGTTTACAAATTGCAACAACCCAATGTAGTTTTTTCTTTCTTTCTTTTTAGCATCTTAATGTAGTAAGACAACAGATTCATAAAAGAAATCAACATGTCGAACAAGACATTATATTATTGGACCCTTTTTTTAGTTTACCATCATTTTGAGTCAAGCCCAACAATGTATAGGCCTTTTTATTTGAAAGTGCATGTTCTTAATGTTACAAGTTACAACAATCAAAGGAGAAGTGTGAAAGACAAGGATTAGGGTGTTTTCACCATGCAATCACAATTATATGTTTTGATTAAATGTTACAACTTAGTGAACTTACATTACATATATAAAAACTAGGAAACTATAATAAATTCAATAGATACATTTGATTGAACTTGGTTAATCAAATCTTCAATACAACAAAGCAGCATAAAACAATTGGTTCCAAGTGTCGGGAAGACCAGGAAGACACCAATGGCTACAATCAGACGAACGGTCAGGGTTTCTTTTAAGAGAAGGGTTGAGATCTCCACTGTATATCGAAGGGTGACAGTCTACACGCAGAGCAGAGAGCATAGTTATATCCATCAATGAGACATGCGACTTCACCTCTTTAACCTCGTCGTCGATCACTTTCTTTTGGTTTACGTATGAACTTGTCGGGTACGATGTTCCACTAAACGGTGTTGTTTGTCCATAGCAGCTTTTACCTCCTTGAGTTAACGTTGAAGTTTTTGATCTTGATGAAGCCCACTCATTTGGACTGCATCACATATCCAAAAGTCTTTATATTCAACATTTCATGCAAACCAAGAAGGAATAGTACCAGGGAACAGTTTTATTAAAGATTATACGAGTGGTAGGATACAACATTAAATGTTATATGTATATCATTTTGCAAGTTGCAAGGAGGAAAAGCTTTCTCATTGGCAAAACACAGCTCATATGTGGACCTTTTTCAAAAATTATTCTCATTGTTTATCCTTTTGAGTTTTTTTTTTTTTTTTTTAGCACTAGTGTAATTTCAAATCCCTTTTTTGACGGCAAATAATTAACCATTCCAAATTGACATTACTCATCCTCATTGTTTTTTTGACTTGGAAAAAAATGAATCTCGTTTTGAAAGAACATATCATAAGTCATAAGTTCATAACTCATAAGCAACTACTTTTTGTTGGAACGTTATTTACATTTAAGAATGACTACTATAATTATTTCATATACACATGTATTTGATATCACGTCTAGACTTTTTAGCTATAGCTAGCAAAAATGAGGCCATGCACAATGGTAAATGGTATAAGTAGTAGAGAGTAGTTTGGTAGCAACTAACAACTCAATATTTAATATAGTTTGGTAACATCTAGCTAGCAAAGACCCTCAATCCAACGCATGTGTGTTTGATTGTGTTTCCTATTTATTTATTACGTCGTTGATGTCACGATGATTTATATATCAATTATCAACACTACGCGTTCTTATAACCAGCATCACACAGCTCCTAAAGTCTCATATATATATAAACCAATTCATTTTGGGATTGGAGGATCTCAACTCGAATCCGATCTAATCATGGTTGCATAAACATATTTACAGGTTTTGGAAATAATTAAGTTGAGCTTGATCTAGGAATTAAGTTTCCATCGATTGTAAAATTAAACATAACCAAAAGAGAGAGAGAGAGATAGGGTTACATACTTGTAGTGTGTGGGTGAGACGGAGAGGAAGAAAACTTTAGTGAGAGGAGCGTTTATATAACGAAGGACCCAATTAGACCATGCTCTTAGTCCTTTTCTCAATGCCACTAACCTATCCATGTCTCCGTAATATCTCCCTCCTGTCTCCATCTGCTCCCACCTGTCGTCTCACCCCCAAATTTTTTATTCACATTTCAACTCAATTTACAATAGCGATCTAATTAATTACCCTAGGTATGTGAAAAAATTCACTTATAGAGGTTACAATTTTTTTTTAGCTTACCCTCGTAATGACCCTGTGTGGCTCCACCAGTGACCAGTGTTGAACAATAGAACGTCAGCTGTACACCAAGCGTTCGATGCATCAACAGAGATTTCGTCGAGTTTAAGAGTAGTCTTTCCGCGAATTTTGTCTATGTTTACAAGATAAGGAGCTCTATAAAATGACACCTTCACGTTGTAGTCCTGTCATCGCGTATGTATATTAGCAAATAATTGAGGTATAGCTTAAGATTTAAATGGTAACCAATAAAAAAGAGTTACGTTTGTCTTTATTTTTGTGCTAACGTCGCTTTTCAACTAAATTTAATGAATAGAACTGAAATTAATTTTCAGCAAAAATTAAAATTTGTTTTCATTTAAGCGCTTTTAAAGAATAAAGCTGAAAGTATAACTTTGATAAATATACAACCGAACATAAAAGATATATATATAAGTGAAGTGATCTAGTTTATAACACGATGAGAAATCAAAAATAACTAAGAGATCAACGTGTTTTGTTTATGGTTAATCTTATTCTAATCCCAAGAGTTTAGATCTATGTATCTGAAAATAAAAATAATGCTAGTATTTCATATTCATGCATTACGCTGTGTAATTAATAGAGTAAACTCAAAATAAGAAAAGAAAGAAAATGTTAAATAGATAAAATAGTAATTGATGTTGCTTTCGAGAACTTTAGTTTATTTTCATTTTTATTAGACCAGTGAAACTGTCACCGACGACGTCAAGTTGGGCAAGCGAGTTTGAAAACGACGTTCGATACAACTTTAGACCTCAATTTTCTCGAGTGATATTCGAAGAAAATCAAATCCAAAAGGAAAAAAAATATTTCATTTACCGACAATATAAAAATTTGTGTGTTGGGGAACTTACAAGGATCTTGAAGGTAGAGAGAGGATCTTCATGAATGATACGTGTATGAATCAATGGTGCTGATGAAGAGATCATACATATCAACGACTCCCATTGGTTTCTACCCAACGAATCACCAACGAACATTATCGTTTTGTCTCTCATTTCCTGTAGAAACTTCACTCCATTGAATCTGCTTTTTCCAAATAATTCACAAAGCACTAAACCAGTAAATAATATATAAAATCATTGCGTCGACACAATACAATAATGAGTGCTTTATTATATTAACCGCACCAAACTCCACCTAATCAACAGAAACATCAATTTCATTTTTTTTTCTTTTGTTAAAAAGGAATCTGCTAAACTTGTACTTATTACACAACTTGGAAAAGGCGAATCTATCGCAACACTGTTTTTATTTTAAGTGATAAACCTTATTATAACTTTACTTATAGAAAGAGATATTATATAGTTGTACTTGTATGTATAATGTATGTTAATGCCCCCCTAATTATGAAAAAGATGTTATGAAAGAATGTCCATAGCCATAAAACAAATGAAACACAAACAAAAATTTCGGGATCCCCCCTATATTACATTTTATGGTATAACAGCTTGAATATGTTTTTGTCTTTTTTTTTATTAAATAATCAAACTTTATAAATCTTGGTTGGTGCAGTGGCCCTACTAAAACTTCATTCGCTTATTTTTTTTACACCTCAAAACATAAATTTATCTATTGGATGCAAAGTTGTAACCTCGATATCAATAAAATGAAATATTTTTCTTTTCCTCGAAAACAGGATGACTAAACTAAACATCAACCAAAATGATCCAACTAAATCGTTGTATCAGTATAACGAATGTAGTGTGAGTAGTGAGTGAGTTTATATGTATCACCTAGGGACATTGCAGTTGAAAGGCTTCCACCGGAACTTGAGATAATCTGAGTCAGGTCTGCCGTACGTCTGACAGTCAAATCCCGGATCTATGATTCCTCCTCCACATTGTTTAGCCCTGTAAAGCGGGTAAGTCTCATCGCGTACCCACTCACCAGCAAACAGATCACAACTACTGTGATTCACCGGCAAAACAACCGGGTTCCGGCGAGGATGCTTGGCGAAGTTACTGTGGTTACTGTGGTTACGGATCGGCCGTCGGAAGAGTGGAGGGAGAGGTGAAGCTTCTGACGTAGCGTTTTGGAGAAGAAACAAGAAGAGAAAAGTCAGATAATAAACAGCAGCCGCCATTAAAGCAAAGCTTGAAGAGAGAGAGAGAGAGAGTGAGATAAACAGAGAAAGAGAAGTTGTTGGTTATATTATATTGTTCGTCCTTTGCATGGAACTTACTAATAATACGTAAATGTTATGAAGACTCCATTATTTAAAAAGAAAGAAAATATGGGGTCGGGTTTTAGTTTTTTTTTAAATAAATAAAAACTAATTAAATTAAATATTTGCGTTTTAATTTACCCATAAATAACGACATTTATTAATAGTGAATTATACGAATCGACGGTTAACATTTTTAGTAATAAACTAATAAAAATTAAAGCAAGGTGCAATAATTAATCTTTATCCGAAGAAGAAAGAAAGAAAGGTGTAATAATTAAACGAGTTCTATCTATATGTTTAACCATTTCTAAATGTTTTGTTTCTTCATTTTATGTTCTCACAAGGTATCAAAATATTTTTGTTTTTTTGGTAAAGCAGATACAAAAATATAGATTCTTTGCTTTAACTTCACCTCTATGTCTAGAATATTATCATATATACTCAATTGTTTTATAAAAATACTGAAAAAACCACGTCACTTGGACTTGGGTCAAAACTAGTCAAAGCTAACTTAAAACTGAATCAATTTGCCAATTTGGTACTAGTGACAGTGGCTTGCTCCTACTTGCCTCAAAGTTTGAGCCTTGAACCGTTTTAGACCAAGTCCAAACTTGCGTACAAGCGATTGGGACATGGTTTGGTTACTAAATCATCTACCGGTTTAGTTTGGTTTGGTATATAATTTATAAAGCCCAAAGTAAAAAAGCCCATTAGAATTGGACCGACTTAACTACTTAAGAATCTGGATACTTCTTTTATTTGTGTAGANTTCCTATTTTTTTTTTTTTTTGTATTCGTGAGCTGCTTCGTCTCCTTCGTTTCTTCATCTTCGCGCTCTCTGGAAATTTCTCGCTTCGCAACGTTCTCTTGATTTCGCTCAAGTTAGATCTCCCTTTACTTGTGAGTTCTTCTATATCACCCTTTTTCCAAGTTTTCATTTTTTTTTTTTGTTGTTTTCTTGATTTTTCGTTGCTCTCAGTTTTTTTGGGTTTGTGATGTGTATGCTTATTAATGGATCTGTGTACGAACGAATCAGAAGATTTTTCTGGGTAGTATAGAGTTAGGCCTCTGGAATTGGGAATTGGAAATTGGAAAAGTGTAATAACGTAAGGCTGAAACTTGTGCCCGTAAGGTGTTCGACGAAATTCCTCTGAGAAGATTATTATAAGACTAGGCTACATTTAGTTGGACAAAGCTTGTAATCTATCTTCCCACCATCCTTTTTCTTGCAAATTCAGCTTGGTTTTGTATTTGATACTTTAGAAACAAGTTATAAATTGTCTAGGATGTAACAAGCTTAAAGTTAAATCTGAACTCTTTACTCTTTAGTTTCGTTTCTTTTTGATAAAGCTTTGTGAAGCTATCTATCTCTCTTGGTAACCTTTCCGTTGCGAAGGAGTATATAGACAAGTGACTGACCTCTTTGGCGCTGAACCTATGTTTGCAGGTAGAACACTGTACCAGTAGCGATGGCAAAGCATCACCCAGATCTGATCATGTGCCGGAAACAACCTGGCATTGCCATTGGACGACTGTGTGAGAAATGCGACGGGAAATGCGTGATTTGTGATTCTTATGTGCGTCCGTGTACTCTGGTACGTATATGTGATGAATGCAACTACGGTTCATTCCAAGGCCGGTGTGTTATTTGCGGTGGGGTTGGGATATCAGATGCTTATTACTGCAAAGAGTGTACACAACAGGAGAAAGACAGAGATGGTTGTCCCAAGATTGTTAACCTTGGGAGTGCGAAAACTGATTTGTTCTATGAACGTAAGAAATATGGATTCAAGAAACGATGATGACATGTGTTTCTTTTTTTTTTCGCTATTTGCACAACCCCTTTGATTGCTTGAACTATTTTGGATCTCTTATGCTTATGTGTAAACTTGTTTATTGACTACCCCCGTTGCATAAAACATATATTCCAGATCTAAAGATCTTGGATATGAAAAAACTTATGCTTAANTTTTTTTTTTTTTTTTTTTTTTTTTTTTTTTTTTTTTTTAATTTTGAAAATATTTATATCTTACAAAGCCATATGAATATATATAATTATAACTCTAAAGGAAATATAGCATGCATGATTTCTAGAAACATATAATAGTTCAAATAGAATTTTAAAACAGCAAGAGCAACCGAGAGTATCGTAAATGACAAAGCACGATATACTTATTCGAGTAAATGATGTTGTGATGATGTCCGGTCCAATCAGTCAAGCAACCTAGAGTATCGTATAATTAAGCCTACCATGTAACTTATCCCACCAAATTCCAATTTTATCGCCAGCTTTGAGCTTTCTGTTATCAAGAACGGTACCCCATCCGTCTAGTTTGAAACTTCCATCTGTTTCTCTTTTCACTACAACAACTGTTGTAATTTCAGAATTATATTCGCACAGATCCACAAGTACCACCTCATTCGGTTTTGACAATTTATTAGAACGACTTTCACCCCACTGAGGAAGTATATATTTTTCCACTAGCTCACTCGATATCGTTAGCGTCTTACTCGAACCTGTGTCTGATGGTTTCAAACTTAACAGGATGTCGAATGGGTTCCCCAACACCTCAGTTCTTGCCATGGATATTTTTTTACTCTGTTTAAAAGCTTATGTAAGAGGTTTTTCTATTGAAGAATTCGTTTATGGGGTTAAGGATATATATATACAGTAACAAGAATTGTGTTGGGTTGGGTGATTTTCATTAAGAGTTTGTAACTAATTTTAAGATTGACTATTATTAAATGAATGAAGAATTTGTATTGAAGTAAAATTTATTTTAATCATTATCTACAAAATTTTGTTTAGTGAATTAGGAATTATTTTTTAATACATTATTCATATTCTTATTAAATCAGTCCTAATATGTGTTAAAGCTTTTTTAAAAATGGATTAAAAGTTTTTTATTTACCAAAACAAAAAACATTAATTACATGATTCTTTCTAATTAATATATCTGATAAATTTAAAAGAAAATCAAAATGTGTTTCTACATGACATCTGTTGGTAATTGTACAATTTCTTTGTTAAGAAACCAGAAAATTTTCTTAAAAATCTAATTATAAAACTTTAATTTTCTTTCATTCACTCTTAGCTCACTGAAATCAATATGATCATCAATCACATCACATGTCTTTAAAAAAAAAATATATATATATATATATATATATATATATATAAAGAAAATAATACCTTGATCCAATTTTTATGGGGATTTCTTTAGTCTGTTCATAAATTGTTATAAATACCTTTTTGTAGTTATATATATGTTTTTTGCATATGGCCCTAGTTTGTTCATAAAAACTATACTTCTTTAAATTTAACTATTTATTTAAATATGACATGTATTCTTTACCATTTGAAAGGGATAATTTTAAGTAACCTTCAAAAGGTTTTCATTTTCAAATATACAAAATTTAATAATAAAAAATGATAAGAGCCTAACAATAATAACCTCCCATTGGAGGTAGTCAAAGAAACTATATTTTTTTTTTTGGGACAAACACAAGAAACTAATTAAACCTGAGTAAAATGTCTATAACGAAATTGCTTATTTACCACCAAATTTATATTAAAATTTGAACCAGCACCCACATACGAAAAGAAAAAATAAGTACCCAAAAACAATGCCAAGTATATATTCTATTTTTTTTTTAATCTTGGAAAAACCTACAATTGGAAAATACACTTAAGTTAAACCACACGATGATGATCCTCTAGAAAGAGATTTTTTGGTGATTATTCGTTAGGATACCCCAATCCCTTTGTAGTTCACTCTTACACTTGGCTAGATGAATTCGGCTATGTTGTGTTCTTTTAAAGTGATATTCAAAAATTTAGGAAACTCTTCTGGAAATTTTGTAATTTGTTTCTAAATTTTTAGTAAACATTCTTAAGTGGCTAAATATTTGGAAACACCTTCCTACTCTGGTTCGTATATGTGATAAATGCAATTACAGGTTATTCCAAGGCTGGTGTGCTATATGCGGAGGGGTTGGGATTTACGATGCGTATTACTGCAAAGAGTGTACACAACAGGAGAAAGACAATGATTGTTACCCCAAGATTATTAACCTTGGGAGTGCCAGAACTGATTTGTTCTATGAATGTAAGGAATATGGATTAAAAAACGATGATGACATTTTTTCGCTATTTGCACAGTCCTTTGATTGGTTGAACTATTTGGATCTCTTATGCTTATGTGTAAACTTGTTTGTTGACTACCCCGTTGCATAAAACATATATTCCCGATCTAAAGAATTTGGTTTCAAAAAACTTATGCTTAAATTTTTATATTGAAAATATTTATATCTTACAAAGCCATCTGAAGATAATTATAACTCTAAAAAAATAATAGCATGCATGATTTATAGAAACAGATTTCAAATAGAAATTTAAGACAGCAAGAGCAACTAGCCGGACTCGATCAAACATGACAAAACCCGATATACATATTCGAGCAAATGATGTTGTGATGATGTCCGGTCCAATCAAGTCAAGCATCCGAGAATATTGTAAAATTAAGCCTCTGATAAAAGTGATCCCACCAAATTCCAATTAAATCACCAACGTTGAGCCTTCTTTTCTCAAGAACGTTATTCCATCCATCTAATTTGAAACTTCCATCTGTTTCTCTTTTCATTATAAGAGTTGTTGTAATTTTAGAATCGTATTCGAACAGATCCACCAATTGTATCTTATTCGGTTTTTTCATTTTTTTAGAACGATCTTTACCCCACTGAGAAAATATATTTGCTTCCACTAGCTCTCTCGATATCGTTAGCGTCTTACTCAAACCTGTGTCCGATGGTTGCAACCTTAACAAGATGTTGAATGGGTGGCTTGGATCAAATGGCTTATCCGGACACACCTCACATCTTGCCATGGTTTTTTTTTTATTCTATTTAAAAGCTTATGTAAGAGGTTTTTCTATAGAAGAATCTGTTTATGGTGTTAAGGATATATATATATATATATATATATATATATATCGTAAATAGAGTTGTGTTGCGTGGGTGATTTTCTTTAGGAGTTTGTGACTAATTTTAAGATTGACTCTTATTAAATGCATGAAGAATTTGTATTGAAGTAAAATTTATTTTAATCATTATCTACAAAATTTTGTTTAGTGAAATAAGAATTATGTTTTTACATATATTCATATTCTTATTAAATCAGTCCTAACATGTGTTAAAAGTTTTTTTAAAAAAAGATTAAAAGTTTTTGATTTACCATAATAAAAATCTTTGATTACATGATTCTTTCTAATTATTATATCTGATAAATTAAGAAGAAAATCAAAATGTGTTTCTACATGACATCTGGTTGTAACTGTATAATCTCTTTGTTAAAAAATAGAACATTTTCTAAAAAATTAATAATAAAACTTTAATTTTCTTTGATTCACTCTTAACTTACTGAAATCAATATGATCATCAATCACATCACATATCTTTCAAATATATATAAAAAAGTAAACAAACCTTGATCTAATTTTTGTGTTTCTTTAGTTTGTTCAAAAATTGTTAAAAATACCTTTTTGTAGATTTTTTTTTTTTTTGCAATTAGCCTTAGTTTGTTCATTAAAACTATACTTCTTTAAATTTAACTATTTACTTAAAATATGACATGTATTGTTTACCATTTGAGGGAGATAATTTTAGTTAACTTTCAAAAGGTTCTTATTTTCAAAAAGTACCAAATTTAATAATAAAAAATGATAAGAGCCTAAAAATAATAACCTCCCATTGGAGGAAGAACGTCGTATTTCCCCCTCGTAACTATGACATCGTATCAGATCTACACAGAACTTTAACATCTTTTTGTGTCTCCCTAAATCGATAGTTTTAGACCTATTTCCACCCAAATCAATAGTTTTATTGTCATTTCCCCCTCAAAATATCAAATATCATCTATTGCCCCATGAATCTGGGTTGATGTGGTTTACTATTGGTTTAATAATTGTTTAACCAACTAATTAATCTTACTAACCGGACTAAACCTTATTTCAACCCGATTTCAAATTAAACCCATCAAAACCTAACATTACGAACCTATACCGGTTCTTCCCTCTTCCCCAGCCTCCTTAAATTTTTTTTTCCAAACCCGACAAAAAATCACTAACCTCGAACAATCCTTCTGGATAAGTATTCTATTCACTTGAAAGATTAGAGGTTGAGAACTTGTGTGTTGATTGATTATACCGTGATACACATACGGAATCACATACATATATACTCGAGAGAAAGAGATATTTATATATCAGATCCATACAAATAATGAAATAGAATTAACTATGATTATTTTGTGGAGTTTCGTTAATTTTACGTGATTGATCCATCTTAACCCAGATTAACTATGCCCAAGCAGCTTGGTGACCAATCCATCTTAACCCAGATTGAACCAACTTCAATTATAGTTAAATGTGACCAATATCAATCTCCTACATCACTAAACAATATTTTTCAAGACTCAATTTCGTTTCCTTCTGTGATCTCTTAATTGTGGAGAAGAAGCTAGCGCAGGCGGAGGAAGATCTGGTTATAGAATTGGCCATGGTGGAGATGGTGGAGAAGGAGCAGGCGGAGGTGATGATAGTGGTGGCGGAGGCGTGTTGACCTGAGGCGGAGTCAGAGAAGGACAATAGAAGGGAGTTAGCAGAGATTGGATCGACTGTGGTGGCGGCGGTGGTGATGAATAAAAAACCAGAAGCGACGAAGGAGGTGGAGATTGAAACTGAGGCTGATCTTGTTTTGAAAGAAGAAGGAAGCTGGGAAACATACCGAGAAAAAAAACATTATGATGAATATACGAAATTAAACTAGCAACCATGGAAGCGGGTGAAGAAGATGAAGAAGATAACGAGTTGGGTCGGTTTTAACATTTGGTTGGTCTAAAAATTTATTTAGACCGGGTTTATGTTGGTTTTATCAGGTTTGGATCTTAAACCGTTTAAACAAAAAAATTGGAGAAATAGATGAAAACTATCGGATTCGGGTGGAATTAGGTTTAGAACTATTGACTCGGGGAGACACAGATGAGATTAAAGTTCTACGTAGATTTAGTACGATATCATAGTTATAAGGGAGAAATAGGACGTCATTCCCCCACTGGAGGTAGTCAAAGAAACCAATTTGTTTTTGGGAAAAACTCAAGAAACTAATTAAACCTGAGTAAAATGTCTATAAGGAAATTGCTTATTTACCACCAAACTGATATGAAAATTTGAACCAACACCCACATAAGAAAAAAAAAAAGTACCCAAAAACCATGCCAAGTATATATTATCTTTTTTTCTTTCTTGGAAAAACCTACAATTGGAAAATACACTTAAGTTAAACCACACGATGATAATCTTCTAGAAAGAGTTTTTTTGGTGATTATTCGTTAGGATACCCCAATCCCTTTGTAGTTCACTCTTAAACTTGGCTAGATGAATTTGGCTATGTTGTGTTCTTTTAAAACGTTATTCAAAATTTAGAAAACTCTTCTGGAAATTTTGTAAACTGTTTCTAAATTTTTAGTAAACATTCCTAAATGGCTAAATGTTTGGACACACCTTCCTACTCTGGTTCGTATATGTGATAAATGACATTACGGGTCATTCCAAGGCCGGTGTGCTATATGCGGAGGGGTTGGGATCTCTGATGCGTATTACTGTAAAGAGTGTACACAACAAGAGAAAGACAAAGATGGTTGTGCCAAGATTGTTAACCTTGGGAATGCAAGAACTGAATTGTTCTATGAATGTAAGAAATATGGATTAAAGAAACGATGATGACATTCTTTTTGCTATTTTTTTTTCTTAAAAAAGGCTTTTTATTGATTGCAAAATAAAATAAAACATTACAAAAGCCTAGCCCAGCTTTAGTTAATTATAGAGGCCGAAGCCCAGCAACAAAAGAAACACTTGAAAAGATCTTAGGTTGAACCTAGGTAGCCTAGGTTAGTTTGTCGTAGGCGATGGAATAGTAAGAGTCTCTGACGGAAAAGTCGTTGCAGGCGACTTTGTTGATCACAGAGAGGAGAACCAGTATTGAAGCATTGATGAAGCGATGGTAGGGTTTGTCTATCTGAAGGAGTCAATCCGAGACCTGATCGTGGAGTCGATGAGTTTGAGAGTTGAATCGACGGATCTGAAGGATTGCCGATGAAGCCGAGAGTTTCTTTCATTCCATAGAGTGTAAAGCGTGCACTACCAAGCAATCTTGCATAATCTTTGTTGATCCTTCGGTCCCCGTAGGCTACTCATTTGTCCCAGCGTTGCTTCTCAAGTTCGGAGAGGTTGAAGAGTACACCGCGTGGCTATATTATTCCAAACAAACCATGAGTATTGGCACTGATAGAAGAGATGGTCTCTAGTTCCAGCAAGATATTTACAAAGGAGCCAGTGTGAATCTGTTTGAAGTCCCCATCCATTTATCCTATCACGAGTCGGACAACGGTTTAAGGTTAGTAGCCACGTTAAGAAACTGTGTCTGGGGATACCTCCCTTATTCCAGACTGCCTTCTGTCAAGGGACTAGAGGTAACTGGTTACAAAGATGGTCATAAACTTGACGTGTTGAGTATCTCCGGTAGATCTTGCCATCTATTTCCCACTCGTAGTGATCATCTTCAGTAGTAAGGTTCAGAGTTGTTAGATGTACATGAAAGGATACATGGTTTTCTATTCTAGGATTTGGAAGGAGCCATCGACCATGGTTATATATCTGTTGGAGTGTAGATTATGCTCCGATACCTAATCGGACTTGCGGCAAGAAGGTAGAAAGATTCCCAAAAAGGGACCAGTTATCATACCAAAACCGACAGGTGGTACCATTTCCCACTCTCATTTTTATCCAGTTGTAAGCCACATCTTTTACTTTAAGAAGCTTGTTTGCTAACCAAGAGTAGCTTGGTCTTTGTTTCATTGTCCAGAAGCTACTAAGAGAACCCCGTAGGAAGTGTGATTGATACCATGCCACCCAAACCGAGCCTGATTTGAAGAAGAGCAACCAAATAAGCTTTAAGATACATGCCTTGTTCCAGGTTTCCAAATCCCTTATCCCCAAACCTCCTTGTTCCTTTGGTTTAGTTATTGATTCCCACAATACCCTTGCAGAATGGTGTCCTGTCAGTTGACCTTTCCACGAGAAGGCATTGCACATGGAGTTAATCTTGCGAATGCAAGCTTTTGGGAGAAATTAAGTGGAGCACCAGAAGTTAGAGATCCCTGAAATGACTGTGTTTATTAGCAGGAGCCGACCCGCAAAATATAAGGACTTCGAACACCAATGGTTGATTTTCCCTTTGACTTGTTGCAAGAGTTGCTCACAATTCTGAATAGTAAGATTTTTTGTGCAGAGAGGTACACCAAGATAACGAACAGGGAGGGTACCATGTGGTAGACCAGTAGCGGAACTGATTAAGCTGATCTCTTCTTCACTGAGACCACCAACATAGAAAGAGGATTTTTGAAGGCTGATAGCTAGACTAGAGCGATCCTCAAATTCTTGCAGAACGTGAAGTACATTTTGGACAGAGGACAATGACCCATCAATAAATATTAGCAGGTCGTCAGCAAAATAGAAATGTGTGAGTTTGGCAGTGTCGCAGTTGTGATGATACTGAAACTTCCCTTCCTTCGCAGCTCTATTCAGCATTAAAGAGAGGTTATTCATGGTGATTACAAAGAGGTATGGAGAAAGCGGGTCTCCTTGCCTCAATTCTCTTTTTCCTTTAAAATAGCCTTGCACTGTTCCATGATAACCGATTGTGAAATTTGTTGTGTAGATACAAGCTTGTAGCCATCTTAGATATTGATCAGGGATCTCGAGTGCCTGTAGACAAGTAAACAGAAAATCCCAGGAAAGTGTATCAAAAGCTTTTGCAATATCAACCTTAATCACTATTCTCTTCGGTCCTTGGGTTTTATGATAACCATTTACTATTTCAGCAGCAAGGACTGTATTCTCCAGAAGAAGTCTGTCTTTGACAAACACCGTTTGGTTTGGGAGGATTAGTTTTGCCAGTATCGGTTTGATCTTTGAGACAAACAGTTTGGAGATTACTTTGTAGAGGGTATTCAGGCAAGAGATAGGTCGATAATCTCTAATTGATGAGGCACCCGGCTTCTTCGGTATTAGTTCTAAGATAGTGGCATTAGTGGAGGTTGAAAGAAAGGAGGAATGAAAGAAATGGGTGATCAAAGTGACAACCTCATGCCCCAGTATGCTCCATGCCGCCTTGTAGAACCCATAGGTAAACTCATCAGGATCCGACGCCTTGTTTGGATTCAATTTATGCATGACCTTGGTGATTTCAGCAGGTGAAGGGATCACAAGCATAAACTGAGTATGATGACTAGAGTTTTGGAAAGGATCCAGTGCCTGGAACCATGCCTTCGAAGACCATAGTGAACTTTGTGGCAGTATTTCAGGTCCAAGAATGGATTGAAAATGACTGATTGCATGATTACTCATCCCCTCGGGGTCTAACAGTAAGTCACCAATGTATAGCATGAAGGACCTGATTGTGTTGTAATCTGTATGGATTGGCACATCTTATGAAAGTAGGAGGTATTTAAATCACCTTCACGCAGCCAGTTCACCCTTGATTTTTGTCTGAAATAACTCTCTTCAATTGCTCTTAGGAAATTCCACTTAGTGTGTAAGTCTCGCTCCTGCTGGAAAGTGGTAGGGGAAGGATTTTGTAAAGCTTGCACCTGCATATCCATTAACAAACGGTTAGTTTCACTCACTTTCTCTTGAATCTTTGAAAAATTCTCTCTGTTTATGTGTTTTAGTGCTCGCTTAATGGTCTTTTGCTTCCAACAAAAAGTTGACAGAGTGAAAGCAAAACTTCCGGCCTGAGTCCAATATTCCTCAACATGATGGTGAAAATCAGGGTGTTTGGTAATGTAGTTAAAGAATTTGTAAGGTCTAGTTCCGACTTTTGGGAGTTGGTAGGCAAGGTCGACAAGACAAGGAGTATGATCAGATGGCAAAGGAGGGAGGAAGGTAGTTGTATTATTGGGGAAGTAGCTTAACCAGAGATCATTTACTAGCACCCGATCAAGCTTTTTCGCAACTGGAGAGGATGGCTGGTTATTGGTCCATGTAAAGAAGGGCCCTTGGAATCTTATATCAGGCAGTCTTTGAGTTGAGACATCGCAGGCGTTGGGGAGTTTACATTTAGCGAGGAGTGCTCTTCAAAATGGACTATCTGATTAAAATCACCTCCAACAAGCCATGGACAAGACTGAAGAGAGAACATACTCTGCATCTGGATGAGCTCTACCCAAAGGTCTGATCTTTCTTGTCTTAAGTTTGAGGCATAAACTGCAGTGAAAACAAACAGAACCTTATTTGCGATATTGACTTCGCAGGTTAGGGTCTGCTTGGACTGGTGCATCACTCTAACGGTAACCGAATCCTTCCATATGACAATAATTCTCCCATCTTCATCAGACAAATGGTTTGAGGTAAAATTCCATCCTGGGAAAGCTTTTGACATAGTATGGTTCAAACTAAGATCTTTGATATGTGTTTCCAAAATTGCACCAAAAAATGGCTTGTTACTACTAAGCCAATTCCGAACGGGCTTATGCTTATCCGGGTTATTTAAACCTCATATATTCCAAAAAAAAGTGACTTGTACCCATTAAGGATAGGGGGAGTTCTCTCTCTCTCGGAGGAGAACTGGATGGAGCATTGTATAAAAGACTGTTAGCATCAAGCTGAAGGGGTGGTGAGTGAAGGGTGGGATGAGAACAGGATCGCTTTAATGAGGTGGGAATAGACTTTTCTGGAGTGTGAGGGTAGGGGTAAGGTTGACCTGATGGAGTGATAGCTGCTGGAAGACTTAGGATATATGGTCCTGATGGGTTCGGTAAGGTTGTAGAAGGGGTATGTGTTGGTTTATGGCTGGGAGTGAATTTAGGTGTTTTATGAGGTGGTAAGGGGGTCGTATGAGTTGCCATTGGTACAGGGTTTAGAGGAGGGTCAGAATCGATAGGAGTGGTTAGGATAGGAGGAGTGGTTGGGATAGAGAAAGGATTTGCAAGGGTGACTTGCTCTGCAATTGGAAATGCCTCCTGACGTAGTGAGGTTGAGTTGGTAGTATTGGAGGTAGTAGATGCTTGAACTGTATTAGATGAGTCAAGAATAGACGTATTTTCTTTCTCTTTATAAATCGGTTTCACTAATTCCTGACTTTTCTTCTTGCGAGGGGGAGCTGCTTTTGGTGGTTGTTCCTGTGGAGGAGGAAGTAGGAGACAGTTTTTAGCAATATGTCAAAGTTTGTGACAGTGAGAGCACGTTGGAGGTAGCCATGGATACTCAACCGCAATCTCTACAACTTGCCCTTATCAGTAGTATACTCCACTACACTCGGAAGTGGTTTGGTAAGATCGACAACCCCTTTAGCATGATATATCTTCAGACTCACAATGTTGAGAGTATAATCATTTGTTTCCTTTGGCTCTCCGACAAGACCGGAGATTAAACTGATGCCTTCTTTCGATCGTAGGTCCAAGGGAATATCGCACATATGGATCCAGATGGGGATGGAATCAAGAGCAAGAGATTCCGAAGAGTAGTTTGTTGACCAAGGTATAGTATGAAACATTGAGTCCCCTATATACCAGATACATTTTTCTAGCACTTTCTGCCTAAGAAAATCATTCGGAATCCTGACTAGCATTGACCTATTGTGATGGTTCATATGGATTTCTAACCGTTGACCTTTTCCCCACATGTGGTTCAGGACACTCTGGACTTGATGGTAGTGAGGCGGTCTACCCTTAAAGAAGCAGATGATGAAGTCCTTATGAAGCGCAACCCCTCTTTCAAAGACGGTATCAGGTATGTGGATTCGAGGATGACCATCGTCAGTAACAGTGATAGGAGCAAGCCTCTTTAATGATCTATCCACTGTATTTCTGATTCTTTCAACCAATTTTTTTTCCGCTACTGGTAGCGGTTGGGTAGGGTGCGGATGAGCCGGTTAAGGTTGTGGTAACTTAGATGTGGGTTGGGTTAGAGGAGTTTCTGAAGCAGGAACATAGTGCACAATATTCATTTGCACAGTGGTGGTTTGGGTAGGTGCTCTTGGCAGAAATCGACACAGAAGGTGAAATGAGAGGTTTTGGAACTGTGGAATGAGGTAGTGAGGCAGAGCCTTTATTTGTGAGGAGGGGAGAAGTTGATTTGGGGGTTAACACAGTATAATTTGCTGGAACCTGAATTTCTTCGGGAACAGTACTTCCAGATCTAGGGTTACGAAGGTCAGATTTTGATGGGATTTCAAAGGGATTTTCAGCCATATGCATCTCGACATCGGTAGTAAGAGGGTTAGAAGGGACAAAACTCTTAGCAACAGGCCCTGGAAACCGAGCAGTTTGTTGTGCGAGGTTTGCTTTTCTGGGACTTGGGGAAGAAAGAGGAGGGAAATGGGAGAGAGAGGAGGATGGGGATGAGGCTGGGTCAGGCGGGTCAGGTGGTAGTAACGGGAGTGGGGTTTGATTCTCACCAGCAATAGAAATCGGTGGATTTAGGGCGGAAGTACAACTATTAGGGAACCAAGAGTTCGCCGTTAGGGAACCAGGAGTCTCACAATAACAAATTTTTCTTCTTCTTTTTGCTATTTGCACAATCCTTTAATTGCTTGAACTATTTGGATCTCTTATGCTTATGTGTAAACTTGTTTGTTGACTACCCCCGTTTGCATAAAACTTATATTCCTGATCTAAAGAATTTGGTTTCAAAAAACTTATGCTTAAATTTTTATTTTAAAAATATTTATATCTTACAAAGCCATATGAATATAATTATAACTCTAAAGGAAATAATAGCATGCATGATTTATAGAAACAGATTTCAAATAGAAATTTAAGACAACAAGAGCAACTAGCCGTACTCGATCAAACATGACAAAACCCGATATACATATTCGAGCAAATGATGTTGTGATGATGTCCGGTCCAATCAAGTCAAGCATCCGAGAATATCGTAAAATTAAGCCTATTATAAAATTTATCCCACCAAATTCCAGTTACATCGCAAGCGTTGAGCCTTCTTTATCAAGAACGTTATTCCATCCATCTAATTTGAAACTTCCATCTATTTCTCTTTTCATTATAAGAGTTGTTGTAACTGTAGAATCATATTTGAACAGATCCACAGATTCCATCTTATTCGGTTTTGACATTTTTTTAGAACGATGTTTTCCCCACCGAGAAAATATATTTGCTTCCACTAGCTCTCTCGATATCATTAGTGTCTTAGTCAAACCTGTGTCTGATGGTTGCAACCTTAACAGGATGTTGAATGGGTGGCTGGGATCAAATGGCTTATCCGGACACACCTCAGTTCTTGTCATGTTTTTCTTTTTAACTCTGTTTAAAAGCTTATGTAAGAGGTTTTTATATTAAAGAATTCGTTTATGGGGTTAATTAAGGATATGTATATATATATATATATATATATATAGTAACAAGAACGTGTTGCATGGATGATTGTAATTAAGAGTTTGTGACTAAAAATAGATACAATTGAATATCATAAGATTCATTATTAACTAAACGAACATTTTGTATTGAAATGTAATTTATTTTAATTAAAATTCAACAATTTTTTTTTTTTAGTGAATCAGCCATAACATGTGTTAAAGTTTTTTTTTCTACATTAAAAGTTTAATAACGAAATTATTAATTACATGTTTCTTTTAACATACCTGATCAACTAAAATATTCAAAGTATGGTAAATTGTATAATATGTTTGTTAAAAGATAGAAAATTGTCTAAATTATAAAACATCAAATATCGTTTTAAATTCTAAAATTTTGTAAAAACTCATATATAGTTGACCTCAAATATCGTTTTAAATTATAAAATTTTGTAAAAACTCGGTTCGAAGTAGGTTACAAAAATAATTTCTAACCCATATTTTCATTATAAAAAACCAAATAGAATCTGAAGTTGGAATTTTCTTTAATCCTACTTTATTTTGGAGTTAAAAATAAAAGTTTCTAAATTTCAGTGTATTTGAGATGCTCTAAAAAGTAAAAACTAATCATCCTAACATGGATAGAAATGCTCTAAAAACGAAATCCGAGTAAATTTCTAGACAAACTTGTTTGCCTGCCACCAAAACTGATATGAACTGAGCCAGCCACATAAGAAAAATAAAATAGGTACCAAAAAACCATTTCTTTTTTCCTATATATATATATATATATATATATATATATATATATATATATATATATATATTTTTTTTTTTCCTTTAGGAAAAAACCTACAATTCGAAATTACACTTACCAAAAAAGTGATAGTCCTCTAGAAAGAGTTTTTTTTGGTGACCATTCGTTGGGAGAGACCAATTAATCCTTTTGTATTTGACTCCAAAACTTCTCGGCTAGCGGATTCGTAGAAAAACCTTATTAGAACGTTATTCGACTATGTTGTGTTGTTTTACAACGATATTTATTCATAAGCTCTTCCAGAAAATGTAAACTGTTTCTAAACATATTTCTAAATCACTAAATGTTTGGGAACACCTTCTTAGACTGGAAAAAAGTTATAGGTGTTTTCAATTAAATATGATACAGTATTACTTACAAGCTACTGCTCGGTTTCATATGTAAATGTAAAAATCAAAATTTTCCTAATTAATATATTTTTCTGTTAAAGTTAGTGTAGATGACAATCTTTTTTATGTTTATATAATATATATGAAGTGAATATATTTTAATGCAATTGTCATAAATACCACTAAAATAGGTTTTTATTCTAAAAAAATCATAATTTAGTTTTTTTCCAAAAGTACCACTAAAATGTATTTTTCCAAAAATACCACATAATTGAACTAAAGTTCTAATACTAAAAACGAATTCCTAAATTCTAAATACTAAACCCTACTCTAAAATTAAATGTGTCAACCCAAACCTGAACAAAAAATTTACATCCTTAAAAATCAATTTTTTTGTGTTTGTGGTAATTTTAGAAAAAAATAACTTTTGTGGTATTTTTACGAAAAAAATTAAAATGTGGTATTTTTACGAAAAAAATTAAAATGTGGTATAGATACGTCTCCAAAAGTCAACTTTCATTATCCTGAGAGCCAGAAGCATGCCAAAATAGATAGGGTTTGAAGCTTTTAATATCTTTATCAGGTTTAGAATAATTAATCAAATAGCTCTAGTGGTACACAAAGCTCGTCAAACTAACAATATCCTGGAGATAACAGAATCGTAGCTTTTAACCCAAGTCACTATTTGATATGCAAGACAAGCTCATGTCGATCTAAGTCTTGGTGGATCACTCTTAGGACAACTGCTTCACCATTTGCTTCAACATGCCAACTTAACTTATCCTCCATTTGTTTTAAAAAAAAAATCATCCTCCATTTGTTTCCTCTTATTCTTTTCTCTCCTTCTAAGTTGGTTTGCCACTTATATATATATATATATATATATCTTTGCTAGTTTATCAAAAATTGATAAATATGTAAAAATTTGATATATAAAACATTTCTTATACGTTAATTAATAGGTAAATATTCAGTTTATATATACATATTACCTATATATATATTCACAACATGTATCAAAGCAATATGACTAATTAGTTTTTTTTCTTTGGTCAAACTCTCATTAACAAGTTTGTTGATATTTGAACAAGTTAATAAAAATAATACTAATTTTTTTTTTGGATAAAAGTTAATTAATTCTAAATTATTTGGAGGATCCACATCAATCTTGTCATACCTACCAAATGTAAATGCAATCATGCTAAAAAAAGCAAAACACCGTATGTCTTAAAATGTTTTAAAAGTTATGCGCTTGAAGCAACTATATATATTAAAAAAGGTACATATATTTTATAATTTAAGAAAGTCTTCGAAACTAAGGGCCGGTGTGGGACGACATTTTTTGGCCGTATAAAAGAGGTCAAAGAGAGAGAGAGAGATAGAAAAGAAAAGAGAGAATGGGTTATTCAAGAACATCAAGAATCGGTTTATGTTTGTTCCTCTTCTTCTCGTTTGCTCTCCTCTCTTCTGCTCGCATCAGTCTTTCATTTTCAGGTACTTTTTAATTTCTTCCTCTCTTTATTTCTCTGTTTACTCAGTTCCAAGTATCTATAGTTTTGTATGAATATGTTTTTGGTTTGGTTATCCAATCTTAGATCACTAAATCTATTCTCACAACTCAAAGAGTTTTTTCTTTGTTCCTGGTTTTACTCATATGAATTTCTCCATTACATGGTTCATCTCTCATAATCTTTGTTTTCCGTAATAATAAGTCTTCTTCTTTTTACAGTGATTGAGATCTCATAATGATAAGTATATATATATATATATATATATATATATATATATTTCATTACAACATTTATTGGCCGGTGAGGTGGTGGGTATTCACATGATCCGTTTGTAGATAATCAGTGTATGCCTTAAATGATTGCTCCACAAAATCACCAAAAGCTAAAACAAAAAAACTGAAAGAAAAAAACGTTGTATTTACGGAGATACCAATGATCCCTAAATGCATACACTAAAATTTATACGATCATATAATATATGTATATTCTTCTATAGTATATGTAATATCTATACTTGTATGTTTCGACAGACAAATTGAGGGCACTGAATAGCACATGAAAAAATAAAATTTGTTAGAAGAATTACAAACAAAAGTAATTTGACATAAAATGATGAGTATGCATGTTTTTGCTGAAAATACTTGTTAAAATTTAAAAGTAAGAGTTTATTTTTAAAACAAGTTGTATATATATATATACGTTTAGTTTTATGTTGTCCTCTGTTTCCAGCTTGTATGTATCCAATTTCTCTCTATATTCAACTCAAGAGAACATGAAACACGACGCTCAATATTGTTTTCCCTAGTTCCCTTTGGCCGATGACTTGTTCACACGGCCAAATCTTATCTTATTAAATTATAAACTTTTGTTAAACTTTTTGTGACGCCGACGAATCCAGTAAAAAGGTACGTCACATAAAAATTTATAAATTATGAAATCTAGCTAGTGGTAAACATAAAATAGTATTAAGACTTTTTATTGTAAAGTAAAATATTAACTAATATATATTTTAATAGCTAATTATCTATTTTATGTTCACACTTCAAAAGCGTTGACATTACGACTAAAGAACAAAGACAGATCATACCTATTTAATCAAATCATAGTTAATGTCATACCTATTTAATCAAATCATAGCCAATGACAGAAGAAGTCATTAATAAACTTTTTTTTTTTTTTGTAAAATCATTAATAAACTTTGAAGGACAAACCATAGTTAATGTCATATTAAAAAAAAAACATATATTTTGAATGAGAGTGAGTGTGTGAAGGGAGATGATAAAGGATGATTCTTATTTAACAATGCATACACATATTTATACAAAAGGTTGTTGAGATTGTTGAGATCACAATCTCGATATACTCGGAGAGTAAGAAATCTATACAAGACAAACACAAATATAGATAAAAACTATCTATACTAATACGCTCCTTCAAGATGGACGCCGGCGACAGAGTCCAATCTTGGCCGAGAGATCAAGGAACCGAGCACGCGGAAGCGGCTTCGTTAAGGCATCAACAAGCTGGTCTGCAGAGCAAATATGAGCTACACAAAGCTGTTTACCCTGGACTTGTTCACGAACAAAATGATAATCCAGCGCGAGATGCTTCATACGAGAGTGAAACACCGGATTTGCTGAGAGATAAGTAGCACCAATGTTGTCACAATAGAGAATAGGAACATCCGTAGACTTAAGACCAAGCTCCGACATGAGAGAAGTTAGCCATTTGACTTCAGAAGCAGCTGCCGTGAGAGCTCGATACTCTGCTTCTGTAGACGAACGAGCAACACCAGTTTGCTTCTTAGGCGACCAAGAGACAAGCTGATGACCCAAGTACGTAATGTAGGCTCCCGTGGAAGTATAATCATCTCGATTGCCAGCCCAGTCAGCGTCAGAGTACGCATGTAAGTTAGACGGAGACTTAGCAGAGAAGAAGATACCCATGTTCGCAGTTCCCGAAAGATACCGAAGCACACGTTTGACAGCTTCCCAGTGGAGTGTGCGTGGTTGATACATGTATTGAGACAACCGGTTAACCGCGAAGGCAATGTCAGGGCGAGTTAACCCAAGGTACTGAAGACTCCCAACAGTAGCACGATAAGTAGAGGGATCAGCAAGAAGATCACCAGAGGAAAGAGTGAGAACCTGACCAGAGGACATCGGCGTTGCAACTGGTTTGGCATCAGCCATTTTTGTTTTGCAGAGAAGATCGGTGATATACTTAGTCTGAGTTAAATGAAGCCCATCACGTGTGCGGGAAGCTTCCATACCAAGGAAATAAGAGAGCTCTCCGAGGTCTTTGAGAGAGAACTTGGCAGCAAGAAGATCCGTAACTCGAGTGATAGCAGACATGGTTGTGCTTGTGATGATGATGTCGTCAACATATATGAGCATATAGACAAAAGAGCCGGCAAATCGCAAAACAAAGAGTGATTCATCCGCGAGAGACTTCTTAAAGCCAATACTAACAAGGAAGTCTTTAAGAGCCGTGTACCAAGCACGTGGTGCCTGTTTGAGACCATACACAGCCTTGTTGAGACGACACACATGATTAAGGCGATCTTTTTCTACAAAACCCGGAGGTTGAAGCATGTAAACTTCCTCTTCAAGCGGTCCTTGAAGAAAGGCATTGTTAACGTCGAGCTGCTGGAGGGGCCAACCCGAAGCCACAGCCGTGCCAAGAACAAGACGAATGGTAGCGTGTTTGATGACCGGACTAAAGGTCTCATGAAAATCCACTCCCGGGCGCTGGTGAAAACCTTTAGCAACAAGACGAGATTTGTAATTGTCGACCGAACCATCAGGTTTACGTTTGATCCTGTAAACCCATTTAGAACCAACAATGTTAGTAGCAAGAGCTCTATCAACAAGATCAAAGGTATGATTCCGTGAGAAAGCGTCGTATTCAGTGCTCATAGACCGCCTCCATTTCTTATCTTTCAGTGCTTGTGTAAGATTTTCTAGCTCCAATTCCTGCAAAACAGTATGAAGGCCATACTTTGTGTTCGGCTTCGTGATGTTGTTTTTAGATCTCGTTACCATTGGATACACATTAGTCACAAGAGGAAGCGACGTTTGTGGTGCAGAGGAACCATCAGTAACAGTTGCAGGACTAGAAACGTCATGGTTGGACTCTTGTGCCATGGAAGACACATTAGTGGCAGGTGAAGAAGGAGAACACGGGAGAGTGGCCAAGACAGGAGTTTGAGGAAAGATAGGGACAAGCGATGCAGAAACGAAATCAGAGGAAGTGGTGTTTTTCAGAAGGAGAATGTGTTTGAGCTAAAAGACGCGAGAAAGGAAATACCGATTCAACAAAATGAACATGTCGTGAGATGTATACACGAGAAGTCTCAACGTGTGAAATGGGAAGGGAGAGAGACTAAACCGGTGTGGGAAATGGGAAGGCCAATACCATTTCCAACCATCACATTATCACTGCTTGTGTAAGGTGTCTGCAGGGAAAGAGAACCAAGATCACTAGCGATGTGATGTGAGGCAGCGCTATCAAGAAGCCAAGGAGTGACATCAGCCTGGGAACCAGTGGTCATGTAATGAGCCTGAGGTCGCCATTGAGGAGCAGGAAGAGGCAGGTGTGGAGCAGGGGAAGGAGAGAACCCTCGAAACTGATTGAACTGCGGAGCAGAGTAGGAAAACGGCGGTGATGGTTGTTGATATTGCGGTGACTGTTGTTGATATTGTGGACAGCGTTTGGCTCCATGACCTTGAACACCACAGAGCTGACATTTGCCAAGATATGAGCGAGATGGACGAAAACCACCACGAGATGAGTTGAAGCCACCACGAGAAGATTGCCGGGAGAGTTGTGTAACGTTAGCAGTTGCAGGAACAGAGAGATTGGTGTCACCTGCAGCCTTCAACGCATTTTCTCTGTTGATGAGCTTCTCATGGAGCTCTTCAATGGAGATTGGTGTGTCACGGCCTTGAACCATCTCGACAATAGCTCTGTAGTCGTCGTTTAAGTCCGTTGGTGATATAGTCAAGGAGATCTTCATGTGGTAATGGAGCATCAAGCAATGCAATTTGATCTGCTTTAGTGATGATACCTCGCAGATAGTCTTGCACGGACTTGTTCCCTTTGGTGCTCTCCTTGAGTTGATCTCTGATCTGACGGATGCGACCTCGAGATGATTTCCCATAGGTGTTGGTGAGGATTTCCCATATGTTGCGAGAAGTAGTGGCACGAGCAACGATGGATTGTACGGGAAGAGAGAGAGAACCAAGCAAGGCACTGAAGAGAAGCTTGTCTTGTCGTTTCCAAGCAGCAAAGTTTGGATTGACTTGATTCACACCGGTGTCAGAAGGGAGTGTTGTCGGGGGTGTGTTGTCTGCATCGGCAATGAAACAATGAAGTTCATGTGCTTCAAGGAGAGATCTGACCTGGAGACGCCAAGTGATGAAGTTATTCGGAGTAAGTTTGGTTATGTTGCTCATGTTGAGCGAGATCAGAGTTTTGTGTGGTTCGATGACATTAAAAACAGGAGCCAAATCAGAGGAAACGGAGGATGTTTCAGAAGCCATTAGAAGAAGAGAAGAGAAGAGAAAAAAAAGGAAGAGAAGAGAAAAGAGGCAACGAGTTTTTGGTTAGAATCGTCGCTCTGATATCATGAAGAGAGATGGTAAAGGATGATTCTTATTTAACAATGCATACACATATTTATACAAGAGGTTGTTGAGATTGTTGAGATCACAATCTCGATATACTCGGAGAGTAAGAAATCTATACAAGATAAACACAAATATAGATAAAGACTATCTATACTAATAGTGTGGACATAGTTCTAAAACAATTTGGAAACGAGGGTATCGAGATTCGAGATCTGTCTTACATACTCTAGCTGTTAATATTTTGATAAGTTATACTCTATCCGTTTCAAAATATAAGATGTTTCCAAAGCACGCATAATAAAAAATATTTTTTTTTTAAAGTTTAACTCATCAGAAACAAAAACTGTATAAAATAAATAATAAGAAAATATAAAATTAGTCTAAAAGTTACTTCAAAAATTGAAAACATATTATATTATGAAACAAGCAAAAACTTCTAAAATATCATATATTAATTATGAAATGGATGGAGTAACTTGTACATAAAGTACAAAAGTTGTTATTGTTATTGTATTTCAGTCTTATTTTCTATTACGTTTAAATGTGTATAAACAGCAAAATATGCATATGACTGCAGAAAATGAAATGACGTCGCAGGTGGTGCCAGAACGGTCATTGATGATGAGCACCAACGACTACGGTGAACCTTCAGCTAACGTTAGACACGATCCACCCCGTGGTGGCAGAAACCGCAGACGTTGAGAATCTTATATTTTCTCATAATTTCCCAACTCCTCTTGCAACCTTGCAAATAATCTATATATATATATATATATATATATATAAACCAATAAAAGTTTTTATTTTTATTTTGTATTTTAAACGAGTTAAAATACAAGATTAATATGTAATATATATATATTACACGTCGTTTTCATTTGTGTTCTATATCGACGTCAACTTGTTATTCTTACCAAGATTAATATGTGTTATATACGTGCAATTTTGTATGTATAAAATTCCTTCCTTTTTTTTTGGTTAATGCCGTTGTACTTCAATCTATTTTATATAACGACTTTTTTTTGAAACAGATTTCAAATAGTTAAAATATTTGGTTTCAATCAAATATACGAAATGATAATGTAATAAACAGAAAAAACTGAAAAATTAAATCTAATAAAATATTATAGTTTACGAAATGAGAGCAGACTAGGTTGTATAAATTATTTCAATAATAGATGTTTAAAACTACTTTCATGAATTTTAAGGTAAGACTAATAATAAATAACATTTGTAATAAATAACATTTTTATGTGATTGAAGACAGATCACATGTTGCATTGCATCCAAAATGTTTGAATCAAAACTTTAATGAATTTAAGGTGAGACTAATAATAAATAACATTTTTTATATGATTGAATTAAATAAATAAAAAGTTTAATATGATCGATTCACATGAATTAATTTGTTAATGGGCCGTCTCTATCAACTAAACCCATAAAAAAACATATAGGCCCAAGAGTTATTAAAGCTCGTCGACAAATTTTTCAAAATGCTCCCTGAGCTGAGGAATCTCTATTTACCTTTGACTGAAGAAGATTCTTCAAATACGCACACAACGAAGAAGACGAAGAAGACGAAGAAGACGAAGAAGAAGAAGAACAATGTTCTTGATCAGAAACCTAACACGAGTCTCACCGACGACATCATCGATCGTGACCAGATTTAGAAACACCGGATCATCATCATCACCGTACACACTCTCTTCCCGTTTCTGCACAGCGCAAGAGACTCAGATTCAATCTCCGGCATCTTCAAATGGTGTGGATCGGAGTCAATACGAAGGTTTAAGACCGACGAGAGAAGGAGAGAAGCCTAGAGTGGTTGTTCTCGGGTCGGGTTGGGCGGGTTGTAGGTTGATGAAAGGGATCGATACCAATCTCTACGACGTCGTTTGCGTTTCTCCGAGGAACCACATGGTCTTCACTCCTCTTCTCGCTTCTACTTGTGTTGGTACTCTCGAGTTCAGGTCCGTCGCTGAGCCTATCACTAGTATTCAACCTGCGATTTCCAGAGAGCCTGGCTCTTACTTCTTCCTCGCTAATTGCTCTCGTCTTGATGCTGATGCTCATGAGGTACTGCTTCTCACTTACTCTTTCGTATTAGGTGTTTGATTTGGGAGATTTATAGATCAGATTGGTTCATTGATGATGCAGGGACCTTTGAAATCTGATACCGTTTTGATGCAAATCTCTTTAGTTTTTAGGGGAATTAGCTAAGATTTGGAGAGTTAGGGAGAAGACTATTTAGTTACTGTAGAAGAAGAAGTAATGGAGTTTACTAAAAGTGTTAGATTCAGTTTGGTTAATGTGAAGCGCATGGTCTGTTGTTACATGACTTGTTTCTTGGTGACTAGGTTCATTGTGAGACTTTACCTGAAGAGTTGGACACATTAAAGCCAAGGAAGTTCAAGATTGCTTACGACAAGCTTGTAGTAGCAAGTGGTGCAGAGGCATCCACGTTTGGGATCCATGGTGTCATGGAAAACGCGATTTTCCTCCGTGAAGTTCACCATGCGCAGGAGATTCGGAGGAAGCTTCTTTTGAACCTGATGCTCTCTGATACTCCTTGTAAACAGTATTTCATCCCCTGAAGATTCAGATTCAGATTCAGATTCAGATTCAGAGTCAGAATTAGATTCAGAATTAGAACATAACAGTTCTTTGCACAATTTCTTTTTTATTAGGTTTACCGAAAGAGGAGAAACAGAGGCTGTTACATTGCGTTGTGGTTGGAGGTGGACCAACCGGGGTTGAGTTTAGCGGTGAACTGAGTGACTTTATTAAGAAAGATGTTCGTCAACGATATGCTCATGTGAAGGACGACATTCATGTTACTTTGATAGAGGTTTGTTTTAAGAAGCTGCTCTTTGAAGTCTTCGTTGCAGAACTCACTAAAATTTATAACTGTTTCTGTGCCATCCCATTTTTTATAGGCCAGGGATATACTTTCGTCGTTCGATGATCGTCTCAGACGTTATGCTATCAAGCAGTTGAACAAGGTGAACTCATTTAGAAGTTAGAACAAGTAAAAGGTGTTGTGCTAACTTTTATGAAGCGCTTCTTTTAAAAAAACTTGTGGTTTTATTTAATTCACATTAGTCTGGAGTGCGGTTTATGCGTGGGATTGTGAAAGATGTGATGCCTCAGAAGCTAATACTTGACGATGGCACAGAAGTTCCCTACGGACTCTTAGTGTGGTCCACTGGTGTTGGTCCTTCTCCTTTTGTGAGGTCCCTTGGTCTTCCAAAAGATCCTGGTGGAAGGTTAGTTTATCAAGATCACTCCATTAGACCTTTTTTTTGCTAAAAAATATTCAACAGCAACTCGACTTTTTGGATGTTTATCTCGATAGGATTGGCATTGACGAATGGATGCGTGTGCCTTCTGTACAAGACGTGTTTGCTATTGGTGACTGCAGCGGATATCTGGAGACCACTGGAAAACCAACCCTTCCTGCTTTAGCTCAGGTAGATAACATTTCATACTCGTTTTTTTATTTGCATCTCATCTCTTCTTTTT
>NC_025700.1:5579862-5581068 GCF_000633955.1 Camelina sativa
TTTTTTTTTTTTTTTTTTTTTTTGGTCACCATCTCATCTCTTCTTATATCTTTCGTTCTATGTCACTGACCAATTAAGGTAGCTGAGAGAGAAGGCAAATACCTGGCGAATCTACTAAATGAGATTGCGAAAGCCAATGGAGGACGAGCCAACAGCGCAACGGAGATAGAACTTGGAGTACCCTTTGTGTATAAGCATCTTGGAAGCATGGCTACCATCGGTAGATACAAAGCCCTAGTCGACCTCCGTGAGAGCAAGGTAACAAACATATATATTGACTTGATATTTCAAAATTCACCCACTTACAAACAAACGTGTGACTGAGGGAGATTACTTGGGCAGGACGCAAAAGGGATATCAATGACGGGTTTCGTGAGCTGGTTCATATGGAGGTCAGCCTATCTGACTCGAGTCATCAGTTGGAGAAACCGCTTCTATGTCGCCATCAATTGGTTCACCACTTTCGTATTTGGTCGTGACATTAGCCGTATCTGATCTGTGTCCAAAGTGTTTCATCTCGGCCTACTGTTAGTGAAGTTGTTTTGTACAGAAACATACATCAATAACAAGCTCCAGCTGAAGAGAAGATTTTAAACTTTTTTTTTTGTGTGTGTCAGTGTGTGTGGTTCAGTGGTTGATGTGAGTAATAACTTTTTTTTTGTTCTTTTGAATATATACACGTACGGTATTTTGGTTTTTGAGACTTTAATCTGAGGGAGAAAATATATTTTTTTAAAACAAGAATTTTATTTAATAGTCATTTAGTAACACTGATTTATCTTCATGATGTGCACGATTTTATAGATACTTCCTATAAATAAATGAAAGTTCTTTAATTATTTGCACAACAAAAATTGTTTTACATGTACCATGTTCATCATACCAGATAGCTTTACTTTAAAGTTTAAACATAGGAGAGCAGACAATTCCATTTACACCACGTTAGGTATATTTGGAATAATTAGGTTCTATATTAACTTGTAATATAATTCTTATTTTATATAACATTATAAATAAATATATAAATCGTACCTATTGCTAATTTAGAAAGTAGAAACACTAATATTTTTGGTCAGTAGCAGAGCAAGAGAGTATCCCCACGAATCTAATATAGTTAAAAAAATAATAATCATTTGGTGATACAATTTGGATTTTGTGGACAGACCCTGAAGAAGTTATAATTAAAAGTTTTCATTAAAAAATATT
>NC_025700.1:5581846-5640631 GCF_000633955.1 Camelina sativa
ATTTAATAGTCATTTTAGTAATAATGATTTATCTTCATGATGTGCACGATTTTATAGACACTTTCTATAAATGAATGTTCTTTAATTATTTGCACAACAAAAATTGTTTTACATGTAGTATGTACCATGTTCATCATATAAGATATATTTACGTTAAACATAGGAGAGCAGACAATTCTATTTACACCACGTTAGGTATATTTGGAATAATTAGGTTCTATTAACTTGTAATATAATTCTTATTTTAATATTATAAATAAATAGATAAAATCGCACCTATTGCTAATATAGAAAATAGAAACACTAATATTTTTGGTCAGTAGCAGAGCAAGAGAGTATCCCCACGAATCTAATATAGTTAAAAAACTAATAATCATTTGGTGATACAATTTGGATTTTGTGGACAGACCCTGAAGAAGTTATAATTAAAAGTTTTCATTAAAAAATATTGAGGTTTGGATCTTTATATTCACATGTTCATGTCAGTTGTCACGCATGCTCGTGTATTCTCTCCAAGTGTATGCCTCTCCAAGCATACTTGTAATGCAATTCTATGCATTTTATTAACGTCGTCGTATTAATTTTAAAAAGTAGTTGTAGTTTATTTTCTTTTGTATCGTCCTCCTATACTTTATTGTTTTCGTTTTTGTTCTTTATTTCTTTTTATCGGTTTGCACAGAAACATAATTATGCTGAAGCAAAACAATAATATTTTAAGAAAAGGTATTGTCATGTACAGTTAGCGAAAGGACAAGAGAGGGGGAGGGAACAATGCGAAATGAGAAAAATAAAAATAATTGACAAGTGACAGTGTCGTGGTCATGTCTTATAAAATCCATTTGATCTCTCTTCGTTTGGCTTTTTATGTCCGATTCCGATTTCTTCTTCTCTATGGATTGCTACTAAAAAGTATATGAATACCATACTTAAACCAATAATTGACTTCATAAATATCTTCTTGTTTCCTCATTATACAATGATACATATATAAAATACAATTTTCTTGGAGGATATTTCGTTTAGATCCGATATCTAAAGGTATTTTTTTCTTATCAATTATATAGTATGAAACAACTCATACTTTCCCTATTAACAGGAAGCCAAGTAGCCAACTATATGAACTATAAAGAAGTTATAATGCGTACATTGTAATAGTTATAACTTTTTATCATCAACAAGTTGCAATTGAATTGAAATAGAGTTACGACACAACCAAAATATATACTAGTTCAAAACATTATGTTACAATTAAGCCGTATCCTGCAATAAACTATTTAACTACGTATATTTTTTTTACCATAACTTGAAGCTATTTGGTAAAACTGCGACGGGTCATGATTTTATTTTTTTAAAACAATTACCTCGTGTTAAAAGAACATATACACTAAAACCTCTATAAATTAATACTCTATAAATTAATAATCACTATAAATTAATAAATTTTGCTGGTCCCAAGTCGGACCAGTATAAAAATTAACAATATTCGATAAGATAATAAGATAATAAATTTTTTGAAATCTCAATGTAAAATATTGTCCCAATAATATCATAAATTAATAATCATGTAAATTTATATATATATATATATATATATACTGATATAATAGTGTATGTTTCTCCTAAAACTCATTTCTATAGAACATTTGTAATGTTGTATTTTCAAACTATAATGATATCTCTAAAATATTTTATAACATGTCATACAAATAATTAAATTTTAAAGTTTTAATTTTTAGATATGCATCATTTACAATTTGATAATTAGACAGATTATTAAAATATGAGAATTAATATTATTATTATTCATAAATTTGAATTTATGTATGTCATGTGTATAAGTCAATTTGTTTATAGTATTTGTAATTTATTGTCAATAATGCTTTATAAATATTACAAGTTCAATTCCTAAACCATAAAATTTATAACATCTGAAAGTTTAATCTTATTTTGCTATAATTGTTCCAATTCATAATTTAAAAAAAAATAAACAATTAAAAATATATCTATAAATTAATATCACTATAAATTAATAAAATGTCTTGGTCCCAACATTATTAATTTATAGAGGTTTTACTGTATAGTGTATATTCCATGAATGTGACCAAATGTATAAAATAAGTATGGCAACAAAAAGCAGAACTATGACTTTAACTTTGAGGGCTATTTTACCTTTGCTTCTGTTTTCCTTCAGAGAAACCTTTGTCTACTTTTTGTAGTCATTCTCATTAGTGAGTGTTTTAAACTCCGGGAAACAAAATCATTTCTAATGTATGTTATTAAGCTATAGTGATGATTGGACCCACTACTTCTATAGCCGAAGATTCCAAACCGAAACATGGATGCTCTCTCGAATCTCCAAAACATGCAAACGTTATTGTAAATTTCATAGTGGTAGTATCTCTGGTTGTAAACCAATATACCCGACTTAATCATTCATTTAGCAAGAACTTTTTTTTCCTAAGAAAAAAGTTTGGTGAACCGAACAAAAAAAGAGAGAAACCAAGAATTGGTTGGTGTCGAACGAAATGACATTGTTTAGGCTTTAGGGTCAAGTAATTCACTTGATAGTTGGATACTTTTAGAAAGTAGAGAACCATTGCTTCTCTATGAACAAAAGACGACGACATTTTGTCGGTTCACACGTACACGGATTGTCCAAACTCCAAAGCATCTAATTAAAACACTCTTATTGGTAGACAAACCTAACATTTAACTAATCATGAGGTTTTAATTTCCTTCTTTTTTACCAACAAGTAGCTTGATTTCCGGCTAATAGAGTAATAGTATCTTCGAAAATTATGCTTTGTAAGATATTAAATTAACCATCCATATGCATGCCTTGTACTTTGTGAAGTTGAAGAGACGTATGCGTACATGATAGATCGTGATCTTTAACCGTTTTTCTTCTTTGTGGTTTGTATTTTTATATAAATTAAAGAACGAATTTATAAAAGTTAACTGTTTATGTATATACCTAGGTACGTGTTTTATTGTACTCACATAGATTCTGTCGATTATAATGACTGACTTTTTTTTTTTGAACAACAGACTTTGACTTTTCTATATAAGTATTTCTGATAGATATGGAAATTAAATTGGTCTAGTGCGCCTTTTTGTTTAACATCTAGTGTGGTGCGCGTTTACATGCAAGCAATAATTGTATAGGGATAGTGCGATATGTATACCGTATATTCGACAATTATCAAGTAACTTTGTAAACATCATTTTATAACATGGCATAAAAACCACAAACTAGCTAGATATTTAAAAAATTTCGTTATGGAGGAAACTAGTACTAGCTTCAATGAATGCTACTAATGCGTTCGTACTCAAAGGACGGGTCATTCATGCAAATGACATTTCGGCGAGTAAAAAAAAACCCAAAAATTCTCACATCACACGTTTTAGAAAGAAAAAGCAAATTCGTTTTGGGAATGGGTCCATACGAAAAATCAAGCGAGGTTGATGATAGTTGATGGACCTGTTGGTTATATTGAGTACGAAAGAAGATCAATCTACCTTTTTAATGTACGTCTTATCTTTCAGTTTTGAGATTTTTAAAGATCTTTGGGATGATATAACTTATAAGTATATAACCGAACAACCTAAGATTGTTAGTGGGTCTTGCATACAACAACTGAATAATACGAATTGCAGATCGGGTCATTAGTATGAAGATGTAGAATTGGAAATTGGTAAATAAAGAGACGTTAAATAAGACTTTAGTTTATGATTAGTTATGGTAATTAGTAGTACAACTCATTTGTGACATATGGGCCTAGATTAAATGGTCTCAAAGGCTAAGAATTCGAACATTCTTACCTATGATCAATCACATGACCTGAACAATTACGGTTCAATGTAAGAGAAGCTTGCACCACTAGTTAGATTGTGGTCCACAGTCCATCTTCTGGTGCTTCTGGTGATGACTCAAAACGTTGTCGTGAGGTTCATGCAGTACATGAAATCTTTGTTTTGGCAGGCGTCGTCATGCAATAGATCCTTGTGCTTTGTGACCTTGCATGAGCCACGTGAATGCATATTGTGTAAACCGTAGGTTTTTTTTGTGTGTGGGACTTTTTAATGAATTTAGCATGTATGAAAACTTATAATTCTTATCAGCTCAATGATCTATAAAACATCTCTAGCTAGTAATTCGAATATATACCATGTTGCAATGCAAATATATGCGCATCTTCTCCGAATAATTTTTTTTTATATCGGATAGTATAAGAAAGAATATTAAAAAATGAGAAAATTTTGAATTGAGGAGAGAAAGTGTTTTTGGGTAGTTTACAAAAACAAATGCGAGGTGCATGTTTGATGCACGAAAAGACATCATTTCTTTACGACGTGTTCTATACCCACTCCATTCCCGCAACACTTGGTATTATTTTTCACTTCTCTATATATTTTTTGGTCTCAAATCTCAATCAACGGTTGTGTTTTTATGCCTTTTACAATAGGTTGAGTATCCAAAATAATTCGGTAACGGGGAAAATTTTGGTAATGAACAAAGGTTTCACCAATATTTAGAATTGGTTAATCTTTTAATTGTGTTTTTATACGTAACGCGTTAGTTTCTGTTTTATCTTATAACCCGCACGTTATTTATATCTCTGTTTAAGACAAAAGCTATTATTTGTTACTATAAATTTATACAAAACCGGGAAGCATATTCCTCCGGCCCACCCTTCGACATTATTTTTGGTAGTTAACGTATTAATATATGGTTTTTCTTAAGAACATAACTTTTTAACTTGGGTATTTTAGTGAGCGTCTACGAAATGATTCCTTTATACGTACACGACTTTTCATGAAATACGGATGGTTATAATCCAAATAGTATAACATGTATAAACACGTAGAGACGTGTTACGTGTATGGTATTGGTAAGCCAAGTTTGCCGTTGTACGTGCTTAGATAGAGAAATATACAAATTATAATATTAATCATAGTTGGCAAAAAAAATGTCATAGGCCGTGTTTGAAATCTAAATCTCTATTATATTCTTACTTATATATTTTCATACAACAGAAAATGGATACTATATTACGAGTCATGTGCGAATGCATAAGTGAGTACTTTATTTGTTTAGTTAATTAAGATAGTCTTGTACCTAAAATGATTTCGATTTGGTATACTAAAATGATGGTACCTTAGAATATACTATTTTGAAATTACCAACAACAATGCAAAAAAAAAAAAATTGATTGTAATTTCTTTTCTGTTTTAAAATTTTAAAAACCAAAAATCATCTCGAGAAATATGTAATTATATTTCATTTCATTCATTATCATATCAACGGACTTACAAATCATAACTGAATTAACTAATGTGTATGTATACATACTGAAAGATTATATGCTCCATGTTTTGTTCAAATAATGGCTGAGATATACATATACTAATGATTTATTCATTAATAGTTTTCGAATTGTATATAATAGAAAAATATGGCCCTTCGGAAATCACGAGGAAATCGAAGGTTGTCCTCCACGCCATGTGCGTCTGCTAAATAACAAACACATACTTCTCTTTGCGTTTTGGGGTTTATTCTCAATTATTCTCATATCTCAACACATATATAATAAAGTAGAAATAGTACGTAGCAAGTAGCCTACAGTAGTAAACATTTGTTTGATAGCTAGAACTGTCACGTGCACGCTCATGTCTATAACACACACACACACACACACACACACGCTCATATCATCGTATATAACCTTTCCTTTTCCTTGGTTCACTTGATAAAAATTGGTAAAACCCATATGAAAGGATCTAATTTGCTTAGATTTCTTATAATATCAAATATAACTTAAAATTGATACCAACAAAAATCTAATATAATAAAGTAGGCTTACGATTATTTCGTATGTAAAAAGATTACGTTAACGTCGTTAAAAATCTTCACAATAATATGTGGGAAATTGGAAAATTGAGATTATTCATGTATTTTTTTATCACAAAAAAATAGTTTATGTATTTTTTTGGCAACGAAAAAAGTTCATGTTTTTTTCTGGCAAATATCAAATAAGTCATGTATTTTTTTGGCATTTTTCTCTTTTTTTGTTTCATCTTTATAATTAAAAAATATGAGAAACACACTCTTCTATTTTTTATTATTATGATCTAATTTAAAAATATATAAGTTATTTTCATATTTAATTTGTTTGTGACATATGACATATTGTCATGTAATCTTCTTTTAAATTTATTTTGTGGTCTCTTTTTAATATTTTCTACCTAATTATTTTATATATTTTATATTATATAATATTTTCTAATTTCAGTTACTCTCCGGTCTATTTAGTGTTTCTTTTCTTAAACATATAATATTTATTTTTAATTAAACCTAAAATACAACATATTTATCTCTTTATTCATATACATTAATTCATACTTTAAATATACACTTTAGTACTAAATTGTAACTGAAATTATATAAATTGTGAATTGACTATTTGTTTTCTCCATTCACTTTCAGTTAAGTATCCTAGCAATTATAATTATAACTTTCTAGTTTAATTTTTGAGAAATGTAACTTCCATCACTTATTATCCTATAAATAATCATTCTCACATCCTCCCCCATCATATCTCAAATCCTAAATATTTTTTTTTTTTGTTTTTTTTATTTAAATGTTCTTGTATTGGTTGAAAACTCAATGAAGATTATATTTTTATATTATATAATATTTTATAATTTCAGTTACTCTCTCCTTACTGGTCTATTTGGTATTTATTTTCTTAAACATATAATATTTATTTTTAATTAAACCTAAAATACAACATATTTAATCATATACATTAATTCATACTTTAAATATACACTTTAATACTAAATTGTAACTGAAATTACATAAATATAAATTGATTATTTGTTTTCTCTATTCATTTTCAGTTAAATACCCTAGCAATAATAATTATAACCTCTCTAATTTAATTTTTGAGAAATGTAACTTCCATCATTTCTTATCTTATAAATAATCATTCTTACATTCTCCTCCATCATATCTCAAATCCTAAATATTTTCTTTGTTTTTTTGTTTTAAATGTTCTTGCATTGGTTGAAAACCCAATAAAGATAATATTGTAAGAGTTTAGTAATATATTTTACATTGTTCTCCATTTTATTTCTTCTTGCTTTTATGTACTTCTTTCGTTACTTTAGATGTTATATTATTTCTTACATATTCATATATATTTATTTGATTCTTAAAAATATGTAATGTCCTAACTTCTAAGGAAAGAAAATTTTGTAATATAATTATGAAATATCAAATCAGTTTTTCTTAACTCTCTCTTACCTCTAACAAAATTGTAATACATTTTTTAAAAATACTCATCATTATATTTAGTTTCTGATTAAACATATAATTACATAAAAATCATTAAGCTATATTTATTGAATTCGAATATGTACTTCAAAAGGATTTCTCTATATAAAAAACAATATAATATTCTATTTTCTGTATAGCTTTTACTACAAAGATGAAACAATTATAACTAATCTAGCAACATAAAATAAAATGAGGACAATATAAAAAGAGACTTAAAAGTAAAACTAATATTTGGGAATTGTACTTTAAAGTTTTGCTTGCACTTCATATGATTTTATAGAGAATAATTTTGTTTCTCTCATTTAATACTTTAGGTTATGTGTTAGCTTATATGAACAACTTAAATTAATATTTGAATACCATAGTTAATTTTCATTTTATCATTTTTTTAACCTCAAATCCTCAGAGAAACTAATGAAAATTATTGTCAAAGTTAAATAATAATAAAACATATAAAATCAAGAGATATGTATGTGTGATTATATTTAAATTAGTTATATATATTATGAATTTGTATGATTTTTAAAAAATGTAAATTTCCTAAAGACATTTAGATTTAGAATTTTTTGCTTCTTATGATTAAAATTAAATTAATTAACATAATTTATTATATTTATAACAATCCGCGCATGCACGAGATATAACCGATATGAAAGGATCTAATTTGCTTAGATTTCTTACAATATCAAATATAACTTAAAATTGATACCAACAAAAAATTTATATATAATAGAGTGGGTTGATTTGATTTTGATCCGGGTCAGATCATGAAAAATGGGTTCAAGATTACCCTTATGTTTGATGTGTGATAGACTGATAGTCATTGCACTTTCAGCTCGATATGAACCTCAGTTTCCTTAGAGTTTCTGTACTTCAAACCCATTGATATCGTGCAAACCCACTCAGTCGGCTGCATGGGGGTTTTTTCACCATCAAATTGATGAATATTTGGATTGCTCTGCAGTAGGTAGACTTTAATCAGTCATATAGGCTATAGCTATGCTTGTTAATCCTCCTCTTTTTGTTCTCTTCTTATGGATTTTACTCTAAAAGAACCTTAGAAAAACCAAATGAAATTGAAAACATGACACATCAAAGCTCTTGATGTAGTGAGATTTGTGAGATTGATTTTTTGTTTTATTTTCTTGAGAGGTGAAACTAACGGATTATTGAGGCTTAGTGTTCAGCTCTGTGTCTAAAGATTATTTTTACCTCAGATAAGAGAATCTACAAAGGAGCCTCCATTTGGTCGAATACTAATATCATTGGCTGCATCTCTATTAATATATTTTACAAATACTATGAAATATTAAAATATTTTCAAAACAAAAAAAGTGCCAAATACATGTGAATCGAAGTCAATGGAATATTTATAAACAATTACCACAAAGAGTTATGATTGTACCAGAATAATAACGGACACTCAGATATTTCTATAATTAACAAAAAACACATGATATATAGTCAGTCTATCAATTAACCGGCCGGCCTTATAAATAATTACCACAAAGAGTTATAGGTGAGGTGAGCCTAGGTGATGTATAACTGGTTAAAGTCTTTCCTTTTGCCCAAAAAAAAAAAAAAAGTCTTTCCTATGTTTCTGATTACTATAAACGTTAAGTTTCGGTTGCCAACTCCAGTCATACAGAAGGTCGATATTCATGTGAATATGTTTTTTTCCAAATAAAGAAAAGTTGTTGCAAGTAATTAATTGCATATATAGTGAATTGTAGTAGTCAAAATATGTATAAAATAATTAATGCGTAAATCGTAAATGTGTGCTGGAAAAACAGTTAAGAGAAAAGAAGAGGTAGAGGAAACTCCTCAATTTGCTGTACAAATTCAATGTCTTCTCCTCTACTAACCATAAATGTAATGATTCAGGCATTTGAATTATGACGACAAAGGAAGTTGTTAACAGTGTATTTTGTTGTGAAACAAGTTCGCTATTTTGATTTTTCGGCTACCTTTCATATGGGCTGATCCGGTCAATTTTTTTCTGAAGAGTCACCACATTGCATACTTCGAATCTAGAATGTTTACCGACTAATGCCTAAAGATATGTACCATATCCAAAGTATTTCTAAGTCTTCATAAAAGGTTCTTCATATTTTCTAATACTCTCTCTACATAAACAGGTGCAGGCAATTAAGAAACGGCAAAAATAGGTGATGTTGAACTATTTAAGTGATTTAAAACTAATTGAACCAGCTACAAACCTCTTTATTTTTTGGTCAAATAAATCAAGAATGATGTACTGATGTGTCAATTACATTTTAATTATTCCTCTAATTAATCACCGAACTAATTTTCACTACTATGTATTAATACTAGCCACTAATTTTAAGATATTTTCCTTTTTTCCCTTTTTTAAAAAACTATTTGTTTAAAAAACTTCTAGAAATATTTCTATCTAGTTTTTTAGTATAAGAAATATTATACTCGTTGTCTTGTCAGTTTCGGTGCATAAATATGGTCAAGAGATGAATATAAAATTTACTTGGTATACTTTGGTACGTGCAAGGAAAAACCAAAGAAAAAAATATTCACATTCCTTTCAGAATTAGCACTTATACAAAGAAATAAATCATGAGAAATATATATTTTCAAACTTACACGTATTTTTAAGAAATGGTAAAGTTTTATTCTTGTTAAAAATTTATAACTTACACTTTTTCTCCAATTTGTTTTTTCATTGAACAACGTAATACAACAGCAATTTAAAAACCAAAAAACAGCAAAATTACCCTTTTTATCCTTTAAATTAATAAAAAAAAATTTGGAATTATTCTCTCATTTGTCTACTACACATCTCTTTTCTCCCTTTATATAAACAAATCACACAAACCCCAAAAAATTCATCAAACCCTTTCTTCTTCTCACCACATTTTTCCTCTTTCACTGAGCCCATTTTGAGATCCTCTCTCTTTCTCTCTCTCTCTCTCTCTCTTTCTCCGGAGATGGTTGTTGCTATGGACAAACGTAGCAATGTGAACGGAGATCCCGGCGCCGGAGACCGGAACAAGAAAGGAGAAGGGTTTGATCCGAGTGCACAGCCTCCGTTCAAGATCGGTGATATAAGGGCGGCAATACCAAAACACTGTTGGGTTAAGAGTCCTTTGAGATCAATGAGTTACGTCGTCAGAGACATTTGCGCCGTCGCTGCTCTTGCCGTCGCCGCCGTGTATTTTAACAGCTGGTTCCTTTGGCCTCTTTATTGGGCCGCTCAAGGCACCCTTTACTGGGCCATCTTCGTCCTCGGCCACGACTGGTATTTTTTTTTTTTTTTTTTTTTACTAATGTTACGTTTTCAAATAATTTAATTTAATTAATTATTTTTCGATTTAGTTTTTGTGACTTTTTTTGCTTTTTTAATTGCATCGAATTCTTAAATTATACTTTGAATTTGCACGTTCGATGAAGTATTGTCGCTAACTTCAATATTTGTTCTTTTGAGGTTACTTTAATTTGTTAAAAAACTGAAAAAGAGGATCCAAGATTTCTGTTTTTAGATTTTTTATAAGTTTTCACTTTTCAGTAACGTTCCACTATGATGATTAGTCGTAAGACTCGTAACAAAATATCTAAAGACTTTTCTATTATTATTAATAATACCGCATTTCGTGGATCTACGTTCCAACTTCACAAATTACTATTGTTTCTTTTAGATCTACGGTTTTTTTTTTTTTTTAATTATTCATGCCTTCATGGAATTATTGAATTGTTAATATAACGTACCAATGTACTTTCGAGATTTATACACGTCATATATATATATTTTCTAACATTTCTTGATGCGTTTTAAATATTTTTGCCAGTATATTATAAGATTTATAGGTATTTAATGAATAATGATGTGAAATTGAATGTGTAAAAATAATGACACAGTGGACATGGGAGTTTCTCAGACATTCCTCTGCTGAATAGTGTGGTTGGTCACATTCTTCATTCCTTCATCCTCGTTCCTTACCATGGTTGGTAAGTTATTTACTTTTATTCTTTTCTCTCTTTTTTTTTTTTTTTTTAGTGTTACGTTGTTATTTTTGGTGTATTTGATGCATGTTAGGAATTTAATAGATAACCTTCACTTCAATCGTACTTTTTTTTTTTGGGGTGTATTGCAAATTTTGTGATTAGAAAATAATGCATGTGACTATTATGATTATGAGGTGGCTTTTGATTTTTCCACTCCAAAAGCATCAAATCTTTTAGTAACCAACCAAGAGGGCATCAAAACTTTTATTAAATGTTGTGGGCCAATTTATGGCCCATTAGCCAATCTGAACATGAAGAAATTGATGTACCTTTGTCTAATTAACATTAATTTTGTGAAAGCCAAATGTGTGTTTTTTTTTTTTTTTTTTTTTGGGTTTGAGATTGAGATTGATGTCCTAAATGTATTCATCGGCTGATATCATTAAAAAGTAGATTTGTATGCATCATTATAGTACTGTTTGTTTAGAATCTGCCGCATAGAGTTGTGTATAACTTGTATTTATAGAACAAAACAAGAACTAATTTTTTGTGAATTTATATAATTGGGGTTGTAGGAGAATAAGCCACCGGACGCACCACCAGAACCATGGCCATGTTGAAAACGACGAGTCATGGGTTCCGGTAGTCTTTCCTTCTCTCATCTGTGTTCTCTTGTCGTTTTTTTGTTTTTTTTTTCTTTCCTATATTCGAATTTTTATATGTTAGCGTACTCCTAGAATATGTTTTTTTTTTCCTTCAATAGTATGTTTTATTTATAGATTTAGTTTAGGCAAGTTGAAATCCTAACAACAACCACTTGGTCAAGTGTCGTTTGTTGAATCAGTAATTGATTTTTTTTTTTTTGGTTTATAGAATCAACTCTTTTCAAAATATAATACTACTAATATATAACTTTAATAGTGGACCACTTATATTCGGGTCCTTCGCATAGGACGATTCTCCTCGAAGTGCGAATACTTTCTTTTCATTTTTTTTTTTCTCTTCTTGGCGTTTTCGTGATATTTTGTCTAGATCTTGAAAAAAATACAAAAAAAAAAATTAGAATGCACATGCAATGTATAATGATAACGATTAAAACCATAGTGTAAATGTATACGAGTGTATAAATTAATAACAAAAGTCATTTTAATCAAAACATTTCAGTTACCAGAAAGGGTGTACAAGAACTTGCCCCACAGTACTCGGATGCTGAGATACACTGTCCCTCTCCCCATGCTTGCTTATCCTCTCTATCTGGTAAATGTTTTTAAAACCTAGTCTTGCACAATAATTGATTTTTAGTTTTTTTAAAGTAATAAAAGTTGATATTGGATTTTTTTTTTTTGACAGTGCTACAGAAGTCCTGGAAAGGAAGGATCACATTTTAACCCATACAGTAGTTTATTTGCTCCAAGCGAGAGAAAGCTTATTGCAACTTCAACTACTTGTTGGTCCATAATGTTTGTCACTCTTATTGCTCTGTCATTCATCTTCGGTCCACTTTCCGTTCTTAAAGTCTACGGTGTGCCGTACATCGTAAGTTATTTCATATCTTTATACTGTGTGAGCAATTTTATGATATACATGTTTTTGACATAAATTTTGGATTTATTTGTTTTTTCAGATCTTTGTGATGTGGTTGGACGCTGTCACGTATTTACATCACCATGGTCACGATGAGAAGTTGCCTTGGTACAGAGGCAAGGTAATTTAAAAGAAAAAAATCAACTATATTTATGTTTATAAGAAAACAAAAATCTCTAGAAATATTAGCAATGTGTTGTATAGGAATGGAGTAATTGATTTGTTTGGAAAATATAGGAATGGAGTTATCTACGTGGAGGACTAACAACTATTGATAGAGATTACGGAATCTTCAACAACATTCATCACGACATTGGAACTCACGTGATCCATCATCTCTTCCCACAGATCCCTCACTATCACTTGGTCGATGCCGTGAGTGGATCATTTCATTATACATATACTGAGATTAGCTCTAATAAAAGGGGGTGATTAACTAATTAGTGATTGTTTAATTTGAATGATTGACAGACAAAATCAGCTAAACATGTGTTGGGAAGATACTACAGAGAACCACAGACGTCAGGAGCAATACCGATCCACTTGGTGGAGAGTTTGGTCGCAAGTATTAAGAAAGATCATTACGTCAGTGACACTGGTGATATTGTCTTCTACGAGACAGATCCAGATCTCTACGTTTACGCTTCTGACAAGTCTAAAATCAATTAAATTTCTTCCTTTGTTTAGCTCTATTAGGAATAAACCAGCAAGTCCCCCCTTTTTTTTTTAATTTTGTTGTTGTTTTTAAGTTAAAAAAGTGTACTCGTGAAACTTTTTTTTTTTTTTTTTTTTTATTTTTAAATGTATTTACATTACAAGACGTAAAGTTTTTTTCTTTCTTTTTTTTTTTTTTCGCTTTTCTTTTTTAAGTTAACATCAAAAAGATTTGAATAGTAGTAGTAGTAGTATTTCAGTATTTGTTTCAGACAAAAGTAAAGTGAAAAGAAAAAGACAGTTCCACTGAAAGTACGACAAAATGCACGCCGTTTGTGGTCCCTGTCATAACGACAATGTGTGTCACGGAGTTGTCGCTTTTTTACTTAATAGGCCTACTACTTACTCTTACTACTTCACGGCCCAAGAATATAGTAATATCTAAAGCCTCTTAAATGCATATCTCCAAGGAAACCAAATGAAGTAAAGGACATTGTTTACACTTTACACCACCAGGCACCAGTTATAGAATTTGTTCTAATATTTGGGCACAGTACTGTATAGGGTAACTTCAGTTAATTCCATACTCACATAGTCACATGATTCTTTAGAAGCTAGTATGAAGTTTTGTGGGTATTAGAAGCTAGTGTAGTTTTTGGTTGTTATTCCTATATTTTGTTTGTTATTTTTTTTATCTAAGACAACGTTTTGTTTTGATATCACTCAAGCTTTAGGTCGAGTTTCAATAGTGGTGGACTGAGTTTACTAATTTGCGTAATTCATAGAAAATGTTACAAAATTGATGTAGTTCATAGCTATTGTCCGAAAAATAAGCCACAAAGACTTCTTTATTTGTTTGCCAAAAAAAAAGATGCAAAAAGCAAAATAGTGTTATAGATAGACAAAAGAGGAGGAAGATATTCGTATCTTATTATAATGAATGAAAGATCCTTTTTCTGCAGATTGTGTGTAGAAAAACTTTGGTAAAATATGTTTTGTTCTATCGCTTTTGATGTATCCGTCTTTAAGTTATGCGATGCATGCAATATTGTCTTCATACATAATTGTTGGAGCATCTTTCCCTGCACATATACCACAATTTTCTCGAATATGATGAATTATGGATCTTAACCATACACACTCGCGACTAACTTCATGAATGGCTAAAATTTCTGCGTGATTAGAAGAAGTGGCTGTGATAGTTTGCTTCATAGAACGCCAGAAATAGCAGTACCTCCGCATGTGAATACATATCCTGTTTGCGATCTATCAGTATGGGGATCAGATAAGTATCCTGCATCTGCATACCCAATTAAATCTTTCTTGGATAAATTGAATTAGAATAAACTTATGTCTTTTGTACCTTGAAGGTAACGAAGTATATGTTTAATCCCATTCCAGTGCCTTCGAGTTGGGCATGAGCTAAATCTTGCTAAAAAATTCACCGCAAATGATATATCAGGTCTTGTATGACTAGCGAGGTACATTAATGCCCCTATTGCACTTAAGTATGGTACTTCAAGACCAAGAATTTTTTCATCATTTTCCCGAGGGCGGAATGGATCTTTTTTCACATCAAGTGTTCTTACAACCATTGGACTACTTAAGGGGTGTGCTCCATCCATATAGAACCTTTTAAGCACATTTTTTGTGTATGTCTCTTGATGCACCAAAATACCATTTTTTAGATGTTCAATTTGTAGTCCCAAACAAAATTTTGTTTTCCCGAGATCTTTCATCTCAAATTCTCTCTTCAAATATTCTACTGTGAAAGAAATCTCTGCAGGAGTTCCCATGATATTTAAATCATCGACATATATCGCGATTATAACAAATCCTTTCTGAAATCTCCTTATAAATATGTATGGACTAACAGGGTCATTCTTGTAGCCTACTTTTAGTAAGTACTCACTAAGGCGATTATACCACATACGCCCTGACTGTTTTAATCCATAAAGAGATCGATTTACTTTTATGCAGTATTGGTCTCGAGAATCAGGTTTCACTGCTTCAGGCAGTTTAAATCCTTCTGGTACTTTCATATAAATATCATTTTCCAATGGTCCATATAAATAGGATGTGACTACATCCATTAAACGTAAATCAAGTCCTTCTTTTATTGCCAGAATAATGAGGAACCTGAAAGTAGTTGCATCCACCACAGGAGAGTATGTCTCTTCATAATCAATTCCAGGTCTTTGTGAAAAACCTTGTGCAACTAAATGTGCTTTATACCTCACAATTTTACCACTTTCATTCCTCTTTCGTACGAACACCCTTTTATGTCCCACTGGTTTTACCCCTTTAGGTATACAGACTACTGGTCCAAAAACTTCTCTCTTTGCAAGAGATTTTAATTCTGCATCTATTGCTTCATTCCATTTTGGCCAATCACTTCTTTGTGTACACTCTTCAATAGATGTTGGTTCATGATCCTCATCCATAACATCAACTTCTACATTGTATGCAAACATATCATCGACGTCGATTTGCTTTCAGTTCCATTTTATTCCAGACAAGACATAATTAATTGAGATCTCTTCATTATCAGGTACCTGAATTTCTTTCCTTGTCATGTCTGTCTCTTCTAGAGATTTTTCGTTCATAATTATATCCTTTGTTTCACCATTGCTAATTTCTGCTCCTTTTATTTTCCGACGATTTTTATCTTTGGAACCAACAGGTCTACCACGTTTCAAACGTATTTTAGACTCATTAGCAGTTTGATTTTGTCCTTCGGGGATATTTATTCTTATTGGAGCATTTTACAGCTGGTATATATGATTTGATTACACTTTTTGGATCAGCAAACGTGTCTGGCAATTGATTTGCTAAACTCTGTAAATGAATTATCTTTTGGACTTCTAATTCACACTCTTTAGTCCGAGGATCAAGATAAGTCATTGACAATTGATTCCAATTTATATCTTTATCCAGCTGTTTATTTTTTCCCCCTAATGTTGGGAAAACAGACTCATTAAAATGGCAGTCTGCGAATCGAGCCTTGAATAAATCCCCTGTGGATGGCTCAATATACTTTATTATTGATGGAGAATCAAATCCAACATATATTCCCAACCTCCTTTGAGGTCCCATCTTAGTTCGATGTGGTGGAGCAATTGCAACATATACAACACATCCAAAAAATTTAAGATGAGAAATATTTGGTTCCTGACCTAGAACTAATTGTGATGGGGAGAACTTATGATGACTTGTTGGTCTGATGCGAATCAGTTCTGCTGCATGTAATATAGCATGTCCCCAAGCAAATATAGGGAGTTTTGATTTCATTAGTAATGGTCTAGCAATCAGCTGAAGGCGCTTGATTAGTGATTCTGCTAAGCCATTTTGTGTGTGAACATTTGCTACAGGATATTCAACACTTATCCCTATAGACATGCAATAGTCATTAAAAGATTGAGATGTGAATTCANTCTATGAGACTTAGGGGAGTATAATGCATCAACAATTTCTAATTTTGTTCCCATAGGCAATGATATATTAGCTCTTCCAGAGCCTTCAATTATCTTTGCACTACCAGTTACGGTACTTACACTTGCTTCTTTCATTGTTAAAGAGCAGAAGTAAANGTCAATTAAGACCATAAAATACCTAAAGGTTCCACATGATGGGTGAATAAGCCCACATATATCTCCTTGTATGCGTTTCAGAAAGTTAATTTGTTCTGAATTTATCTTTGCTGGCGAAGGTCGTATAATCAACTTGCCTTGTGAACAAGCAACACATGAAAAATCATTAGGAAGAATCTTCGGGTTCTTTAATGAATGACCACATGAATTTGTTATTATCTTTTGCATCATTGTTGTACCGGGGTGACCTAACCGGTCATGCCAAACTTTTAAAGTTTCTGTGGACTTCTGGTTTACTATAGCATTTGCTTCAATTATATTAATTGTTGTATAGTAAAGCCCAGTGGCAAATGCAGGCAGTCTTTCCACAATATTTTTAGAGCCTTGGGTATTATTTGTGATTTGAAGGTATTCAGTGCTACCTTTGCTCATTGTCTCAATATGGTATCCATTTCTGCGGATATCTTTAAAACTTAATAAGTTTCTATGAGACTTAGGGGAGTATAATGCATCAACAATTTCTATTTTTGTTCCCATAGGCAATGATATATTAGCTCTTCCAGAGCCTTCAATTATCTTTGCACTACCAGTTACGGTACTTACACTTGCTTCTTTCATTGTTAAAGAGCAGAAGTAAATCCTATTTTTTAAAATTGTATGACTAGTTGCACTGTCGGCCAAGCATAAATCTCCACCATTCATTGTTCTTCAAATAAGTAAACAAAAATAAATTAATCTCATATAAGTATTACTTAATTAAAAGTATAAGTAGAAATTCATAAATAAATAAATATCTTTATAAATCAACTTTAACCATGTATCAAATACATAAATGCATAGAATAAAATAAAATAAAAACTGAAATCCAAATAACTAAAACCCAAAGACAATAAAATAAGAGACAAGGTTGAATAAATCGGACTTGATCAGTTTTTCTCTTCTTCAGGAGGGAAGAGATCGGGAATGTCTAGGTGAGTGAAATCACCAAAGTCAAAATCATCTTCTCCATCTTCAAACACCATATTTGTCTCCACTTTCTTTCCCTTTTCCTTCATTGATTGTTGGTAGAGCTCAACAAGATGTTTAGGGGTACGACAAGTACGGGACCAATGGTCTTTTCCTCCACAACTGTAACATATATTCAGATATGTTGATTTCTCTTGTTTGTTACCACCTTTGTTTTCCCATTTCTGGTGAGAATGGTTCTTAAACTGAACCCCATGGCCACGGCCTCGACCGTATCCACGGCCTCGACCATGACCACGACCTTGACCATTATTATTGGTCTTATCATAGGATGTCACATTCGCTTCAGGGAATGAAGTAGAACCAGAAGGGCGTAGTCCATGATTTTTCAACAACAGCTCATTTTGTTTCTCAGCTACAAGGAGACAAGAAATGAGTTGGGAATACTTCACGAATCCCTTCTCATGGTACTGTGACTGCAGGACAATGTTATTAGCATGAAAAGTGGAGAATGTTTTCTCCAACTTATCTGCATCCGTGATTTTCTCTCCACATAATTCCAATTTGGAAGTTATTTTGAACAAAGCTGAGTTGTACTCACTTATAGACTTAAAATCTTGTAATCTTAGGTGAGTCCAATCATAGCGAGCCTTAGGTAAGATCACAGTCATTTGATAATCATACCTTTCCTTTAGATCATGCCAAAGGATTTGTGGGTCTTTCACACTCAAGTATTCATTCTTGAGATTTTCATGGAGGTGATGACGAAGAAAAATCATAGCTTTGGACTTGTTCTTGCTTTGAGTTTGATTTCTTTCTTTGATGATGTCAAGGAGATCTTTTGAATCTAGATGAATCTCAGCATCTACTGCTCATGCCAAGTAGTTGTTTCCACTGATGTCAAAAACTCCAAATTCAAGACTAGTGAGTTTTGACATGACTGAAACAATAATTAAATTTCATAAATATATAACTATCAATCAAGATGAAAATATGCACTTATTAGTGTGCTATATGAATAATTCTTAGAAAGAGCTTAAGAATGAAGATAAATAGTAAACAATAAAATAGTAACCGAACGCAATTGCAAAAATCAAAATTGACGTAGAAAAGCTCAAACAGCAAATTAAGCGTACGTTCATTAATATTTTAGTACACGTACGTGCATAATTATATCAAAGTCATATATTAAATATTAGATTGACCAAATCAAGACGTAGATGAGTAGGTTATAGTAACAAAATATTGTATTTGATGTAAACTATAAACAGATCTTATATATTAAAAGTAAAGTAAATAATACACATAATTATATTTACCAAATAGTAAAGATTTAGATAAAATATAGTAATAAAATATTAATCTATAAACAGATCTTATGTATTTAAAATAAAATAAAGAATAAAATATTATGTAATACATAAGTAGTAATAAAATATATTCAATATTATTATTATAATAATAGGTTCTCTTCTTGTGAATCATTGAATCATAGTATGATAATTAAAGAATCAAACAATAAGCATGATTCTCTTCTTCGTTGAATCATTGAATCATGCTTCACGATCTATATAATAATAGTCATCGGTTTATGTGTATTGTTTGTTTCAATAAAAGATTGATACGATGAACCAGCTTCAAAAGAGCGTGCTGATAATTTGTTATAAATAGATAAAAGAGAAGGAAGATATTCATATCTTATTACAATGAATGAAAGATCCTTTATATAGAAGTACAAAGAAAGAGTTTTGCTTGATAAAGTAAACCTAGCTTACAAGTAATTTTATAGACTTCTAGAAAATGGGCCTTATAATGGACATCTATCTATTATTCATAACAAATAGCAAATCCTAGAAAGAGTAAAGAGTGAGTTTTTGACCCAAAATAGCTACGGCCTTCTCTCAAAATCGTTTGACTGTTTAGCAAAATGGAAATCAAAATCATAAAGATCTCTATAATGGAGGTAATGCAAATCCATAATGTCAATTTCATAGACATAACCGTATAAGTTTCAAAACCCCATTTGACATCATGACCAAAAATAGTATTACAAACTCAAGAGTCTAATAATGCTGTCAACATCCGTGGAAAGTTTCATGCGCCATCTAAATCATGATCTCATAATCCACTTTGCCCACTAGAATACAAAATTCATGAACACTAAAACTTAGCAGACGCTTTTGGAATTGACGTTTTGTGTTATATCCTCAGTTTCTTATTAATTGTAACATTGTAGCACAACGGACTCTTTACGAATACAAATGCAGCACACTGATCTTGATAGTAATATTTATACAAAATATACTGAGAGCCTTAAAAATGATTGAATAGTGGAAATTTAGAGAGATGCCTAAAACCAAAAGCAGTGGCAATTTTGGCTCTCCTTCAAAAGCTATGTACCACACTTAATAGCTCAGCTTTAAGCCTATAATATACATTTAGTGACAAAGCACAAAACTCAAACCAAGCCGATTACAAAACTCTGAGGAAATCTTAACTATCATCACCATATCTATATAGATGAAATTATAGCAACAATTATCATATCACTTTGACTCTTGCCGGAAACTGTATTCCGGCAGGTTCCTCTTCAGTCGGAGAATCTCTAGAGGCGACAAGTTTCACAGAGAAAGGAGTAGCGGATACATACTTTTGTCTAGCTTCAGCAAAGCTTGGAGCAAGAACAGTTTGCATCCATTGATCACACGTTCTCTCTTCATCTGATGACCATCTTAAGGCATGTAGAATCTGAAGGATCGCATCGTTTTCGATCTCTAGATTTGTTTCAGGTCCAAAGTACCGATGAAAATGCGAAAGAACGTTCCTTTTTATGTTCTTGGCTAATCCATCAAAGTCAATCTGCTTGAACGTCACTTTCCCGTCTACTTGTTCCACAAATTCATCAAGCCAAGCTTCCGTGTTCTCGGACATTGCATACGCCTCATCTGCGTTTGCTTCTGTCTCATCCACCGGAAGATTGAGATCAAGAAACGAACGTTGAGACTTAAGGGCTCGCAGCTCTGTAACCCCTGTTTCTGTCTCCTCCTGTCTTCTCTTATTCAGACCATTCTTGATAACATTTGACGCATTCTCAGCTAGTTGTATCTGAAGTTTCCAGTTTCTTGCACTGAGTACTCTTTCCTCGGTATATTTGACTCGTTCTTCAACAACATGACAATCATCACTGTATTTATCAATTCCAGAAAAAGTAGCAACAACTATAACATTTTTCATACCAATCTCTCTCCCATGTGAATCACGGAGTTTTCCAGTTCTCACAGCATCAGACAATCTGATCTGATCAACGAACTCGGCTTTGTCAACGTTTTTAATGAAAACAACAGAATCAGCCCGCCTCGCCACTTGGCCAGCAATGTAATCAACAACTGTTTTACCTCTGAATCTATCGTCAAGACTGTCCTGCGACTGGAAATCCACGCAGATGCAGTTGTCTTGGCCACCGCAGAAGACTTCAGCAAGAGCTGATGCCACTTTCTTCTTCCCGGCTTTATCAGGTCCAAGAAGAGCCATCCAAACATTACTTGTGGTTGCTATATGGTTTCTTCTCCTGGACTCATCATCTCTGTATCCACAAAGGATTTCGCTAATGGCGTTCACGGCTTCGTTCTGAAAACCGACTTTCCTAGAGAGTAGTTCCCTCAGAGACTTGAAATCTTTGCAATATCTCGAAGCCGCAAACATTGGTTTCTCTTTGACAACCTCAAGGTCTCTCCTTTCAAGCGATAATGGTGTGCTTGAATCCTGGTTTTTCGATGCGTAGATTGTTCCCAATCCTAAATCTGTCGTAACACAGCTCAAAGGCGAGTTCGTTGCGCGACTTGTGAGTTCCTCGGTTTGTTTTGGCTTTGAGATTTTTACTGATAAACCAAGTTGTTGGTGTGGTGGATTCTGCGCTTGAGCCAAACCCTGAAAGCTTTCAGACGTCGTCCTCATGCAAACAGGTTTCTCAGTTGGGCTTCCAAGACTCATCTTGGTCTGGCTAGACGGAACCAGCTGAAGAGGGAACTGCGGCCTAACGGGCTGGAAACTGAGTTTAGGAAATGCTGGAGTTTGATGGATCCTTTGGCAAATGTNCCATCAAAGTCAATCTGCTTGAACGTCACTTTCCCGTCTACTTGTTCCACAAATTCATCAAGCCAAGCTTCCGTGTTCTCGGACATTGCATACGCCTCATCTGCGTTTGCTTCTGTCTCATCCACCGGAAGATTGAGATCAAGAAACGAACGTTGAGACTTAAGGGCTCGCAGCTCTGTAACCCCTGTTTCTGTCTCCTCCTGTCTTCTCTTATTCAGACCATTCTTGATAACATTTGACGCATTCTCAGCTAGTTGTATCTGAAGTTTCCAGTTTCTTGCACTGAGTACTCTTTCCTCGGTATATTTGACTCGTTCTTCAACAACATGACAATCATCACTGTATTTATCAATTCCAGAAAAAGTAGCAACAACTATAACATTTTTCATACCAATCTCTCTCCCATGTGAATCACGGAGTTTTCCAGTTCTCACAGCATCAGACAATCTGATCTGATCAACGAACTCGGCTTTGTCAACGTTTTTAATGAAAACAACAGAATCAGCCCGCCTCGCCACTTGGCCAGCAATGTAATCAACAACTGTTTTACCTCTGAATCTATCGTCAAGACTGTCCTGCGACTGGAAATCCACACATATGCAGTTGTCTTGGCCACCGCAGAAGACTTCAGCAAGAGCTGATGCTACTTTCTTCTTCCCGGCTTTATCAGGTCCAAGAAGAGCCATCCAAACATTACTTGTGGTTGCTATATGGTTTCTTCTCCTGGACTCATCATCTCTGTATCCACAAAGGATTTCGCTAATGGCGTTCACGGCTTCGTTCTGAAAACCGACTTTCCTAGAGAGTAGTTCCCTCAGAGACTTGAAATCTTTGCAATATCTCGAAGCCGCAAACATTGGTTTCTCTTTGACAACCTCAAGGTCTCTCCTTTCAAGCGATAATGGTGTGCTTGAATCCTGGTTTTTCGATGCGTAGATTGTTCCCAATCCTAAATCTGTCGTAACACAGCTCAAAGGCGAGTTCGTTGCGCGACTTGTGAGTTCCTCGGTTTGTTTTGGCTTTGAGATTTTTACTGATAAACCAAGTTGTTGGTGTGGTGGATTCTGCGCTTGAGCCAAACCCTGAAAGCTTTCAGACGTCGTCCTCATGCAAACAGGTTTCTCAGTTGGGCTTCCAAGACTCATCTTGGTCTGGCTAGACGGAACCAGCTGAAGAGGGAACTGCGGCCTAACGGGCTGGAAACTGAGTTTAGGAAATGCGGGAGTTTGATGGATCCTTTGGCAAATGTCGTCCCATTTCTTCTGCAGAGCCGGAATCCGAGCGGCTAATGCGTTTGGATCATCTTTAGCCTGCACTGAATAAGAAGCAAATTCTCTCAAGATACTGCTGTAGAAGCTAAAACCATTATAAAAACAAGTTATTGGTAGCAATCAAACATAGAATAAAAGCTCATAAAAGCTGCACCTTTCGGAGAAGTCCTTTGTCTTGTTCAGGCTCCACATTTCGTAACCAAGAAGGTAACTTCTCCGAACACTGATCATCGATCACTGACACAGACTTGGCCAAGGCTGCCACTTCTTGCTCATACTTCTCATTACAGAGATGACATCTAGGTAAAGTCTGATTCATTGAGTTACTAAACGGTACTCTAAAATCCGATGTTGATGAGAAAAAACCTCCAAATGGAACAAACGATCCCATCAAACTGAATGTAAACATCATTGTCTCAGCACAAAAATTCAAACTTTTACCAAGATTAGTAGATACAAAAAAAACAAATCAAATCAATACCTGGATTTTGGATAAACCCCTTGACTCGAAGATGTTATAGGAAGAAGATGAAGATTCCATTCTTTATCAATCATCGGAAACCTCTCAATCAGCTTCAAATACGTCTCGTTACTCGACGCACTAGCGATAAACCAAAGCTTCTCACGGTGAAGCTTCAACAAATCAGAGAGCTTCAACACAAACTTCTCAACAACATCAACTGAGTAAACCTCACTGGTTAAATCTTTCAACTCTCCAAGATTTAAAACCATCCCTGACTTCAATCTCCCTAAATCATCAACCTTTACATCGATCCTGGACCCTTGAGCCAAAACTTCACTAATCTCTACACTAACTACACTCAACCCACTAATCTCCAGAGGTAAAAAACCAAACTTTCCTCTGTTTATCGAATCAGTAAACGTTTTGAGAGCCTCACCACCACAAGCACCAACCAGTAACGGATTCTTCTTAGCCCTCCTCCCCAAAACTTCGCCGATCCTCCTACAATTCTCGTCGAGATCACCAAACGGGAACCCGAATCTAGCCCGACCCGAATCAGATTCCGGTATGTTACACAGAAACAGAGGAGGAACACGAGATCTCGACGTGAACCTCGACGAGAACTGAGACGTCACCGGAGGATGAAGCACGTCGAGCTTAATGTCGGTGCTTCTAAACCCGGCTTCACCAAAGACCCGACTCACTATCGGGTCGTCTAATATGGATAGTATAAAATACTTCAACTCAACTTTCAAAACCGACGTCGTTTGTGTGTTGTTGTTCGCATGTATCTGGTGGAGATGATAAGTCTCCGGGTGACGTCGTTGAGTCGCCTGAGATCTTTTGATCGCCGCCATGAGAGAGTTCGACACCGGAGGATCTTCTTCTACAGCCGTCGGAGACTTCGAAGAAGGTAACCTGTCTAGAGACACGCCGACGCAGAGCTCTAGCGCGCGAAACTGGAGACGTGACGAGTACGGTGTGTTGTGAGCGGCGCGTGAGATACAAACTTCTCTGAGGATAGAGGAAGGCATCGTTAAAAGACCCGAAACGGCGTGAAGAGACGTCGTTTGAGCGTGGCTGCGACGACGCGCGACGGAGACAGCGTCGTCTAGTGCACGTGCCGTTTCTTCAGTTAAACATTGCCTCGCCGTGGTTACCGGTGTCGGCATCGTCTCCGGTTTAGCAAACAAAAATTCGAAATTAAACTAAACCGATAAAATTCATAACCAAAAAAACAAGAACACAAAGAAGATGAAATCAAGAAAACTATAATAAACAAAACAAAGCGTGAAAAATTATTTTCTTGAAATGGGAATTATACGACAAAGATATCAAAACCGTGTAGTCGCTTTTATGAAAAAGAAATAGTTTTTTTTTTTTGTATATAATATATAGTTTTTGTATGTTATGTTACCAGTATGTTACTTTGGTTTCAATCCTCAGAAGGGTTGTGTGAAGATATGTAAAGAAAGAAGAAGAGTCGCTGTTTTGGTGGTCTATTGGCGTATGGAACCCACTAATATATTTTTTATGAATTGTTATTACTTATTAGTTATTATGATCAGTATGATGAACTTTTATTTTATTTTGTTTTTGTATTTTGTAATGTTGTTGTTGTTATGTGTTGCCCCAAATCCTCGTGTATATTGAAGGAGGAGGGCAAAGGCACATGTGGTGAGCATAGATTCACTATGGCCCAACTCAAAGATCTTCCTTTGCTTTCATTCGCTTAAACCCTTTCAAAAAAAAATTCAATTAAAAATCTAGATTTAACAATCCACATTGTTTTTCACGATTATTCTACTTTTTATATATATATATATATATATATATAATATATTTATTATGTAAACAGTTTTTGTTATTCTCTTTCTCTTATTCTTATGATCTTATCTAAAAGTGAACTATTCAGCTCACAAAAATAAAATAAAAATATCTAAGTATGAATGAGTGAGTATCTATGCCAAATCTTCTTTCCGTTTTTTTTTCAACTTGTGTTTGCATTGTGAACATTAACTAACTATTTTTGTCCAAAAGCCAATAGTTCGATTCAGACTAAGTAATGCATATATACTTTTTTTTAGAAATACTATGTAATAACACTAAAACAAATTTTCTAGATAATTATAACTTACGTTCCATAAATTTTTTAAAATAACATCATTTGACATAATTACAATATTTAAAATTATTTTTATAAGTTTTTCGGTGTGAATTTTTTATTTTACATTCAATAATGAATAGTTTTGAGAAACTAAGATTTAATTTTAAAACATAGTGTTATTTTAAAACTTTAGAGATGATAGTGCTATTTTTTGTTTTTTTAATATTTTTATGCTATTAACGAGAATTAACCAACTTTTTATTATTATAAATGATTAAATGTTTGACAATAAAAAATTTAAATTATCACAAGACATTGAAAGAGATGAGATAGACAAACGGTGAAACAATCATCTAGAAGGGTCATTCAACCAAATATAAAACTAAGATAAACAAGACTGGCCATTTGACTGTATTGAACCAGTAATTATGCAGTGTTAAAACAAAAAAATCACTTAAGAGAGATCATCTTTGTAGTAATTAGTTATATAAAAAAAACATTTAATTTGTAGTAATCCAGGTTTTTTGTCATTTTTAAATGTTGGGTATCTATTTTTATTTGGCAATGTTACAACTTTACTAGACTACATAAATTGTGATCAGATGTTTTGCAAGCAAACATGATGATTATGGTAGAAATTGTTGTTTAAGAGAAAGTTAAAATGATTTAATTATACATCACTACTGATACTTTATACAAATAGGATTTTAAAAATGAAATTCAATTTTAAATATTTTGAGACGTATAGTTTGAAGATAATAGGAATGATTAAGAAAGACAAGTCAACTTAATTATAATTAAGGATATATTCAGTGGTAGACAGTGATATAATTTTACTTTTAAGCGATTAGATGGATGTGATATGGTAAAGAATAAAAGCATGAGTAAGTGATTAGGCCCCAACCCCTTTATAAATTCCACCACCACCATTTATATGCTTTCTTGTGTCATTGTCATTCAAAAAGTCTTTTTATTAATAATAACGAAGAAGAAGAAGAAAAAAAACATACTTTTTTGTTTTACTTTTATCTTCCACATTTTTATATTCTCTCAGCCACAAAGGTCTCCTTTTGTCTTTCCCCTTTAGGAAAAGGAAATTTACTCAATGACCAATCATTATTATCACAAAATAGTATATTATTTTCAGGCCAATTAAGGACAAACAAACATTGATCATTGGAATACTGGCTGCTTTTAATTCAATTATCATTTTGTTTCAATACTAAATGATAAACTAATAAATAAACTAATACTAATAAATTTTGATTCCAATACTAATTTTTCCTCATATATTATCTCTAATCAAATGGTTAACAGTCAAATTTTACAGTTTTTCTATCAAAATTAGATTATGCTAAATCACATTAATAAATTAGATGTTGTTAACATAGAAAATAAATTAATCTGAAATAAAAAGCATTATTTTCTATTTTTAATCACTTTAATTTATTAATGTGATTTAGCATAATCTAATTTTAATAGTGCCTTTTTAATAGTATAAATTAAAAATAGAAAATAATGCCTTTTTATTTCAGATTAAATATCTTTTAATATTTTCATAAAATAATTAAAGTTTTATTTTTACTCATCATTTTAATTGGTTAAACTAAGAAAATAGTAAAAAATAATTAAAATTGTATTTAAAATATAAAATAATAAATTGAAGTTACAGTTTAAACATAAGACGACGGGGGTTAATAAACTTTTAGTAGAAGAAATATGATAGGGTACATGTCAAACATATTAGAAGATTCATCCTATCAACAACATAAACTGCACATAAATAAAGGAAAAATCTCATAAAAAACCACAAAAGTGACAATGACTTCCAGTTTAAACCTTTAAACTATTATACTCTCAACTAAAACCACCAAAGTGTTAAATTTATTAAATCAAATCTTCAATATGGCATTTGTGTTTGTGGGTCCACATTTATCACCAGAATAGTTAACTCCGTTAACAAACTAGTTCACCCCGTCAACTGAACAATAACTCCGTTCATTCTATTAACTAACATGCTTTTCATAAATTAGGATTTTAAATGCGATAATTAATTATAAAAAGTAAAAACATTACAAAGAAAAAAGAAAAATCAAAATAAAACAATAAGAGGAGGGTACATGTACCCAAGAACCGTGACATGGTGTGGGAGCGGTTACTGCGGATTGGTGTGTCTCGGTCATCACCTTGGTTTGCTGTAGGTGATTTCAATGAGCTAACTGGTAACCATGAAAAAAGAGGAGGCAAGCTTCGTCATGCCTCTTCGTTTCTTCCTTTTAATGGGATGATTCAAGATCATGGTTTTTTGGAATTTCCCTATCTTGGAGATTGTTTGTCTTGGCGGGATTGGCGGGATAAAAAACCTATTCGTTGTCGGTTGGATAGGGCTCTTGGTAATGAGGATTGGCATGAATTATTTTCTGATACGGTTCTAGAATATTTACCTATGATTGCCTCTGATCACAAGCCCATTGTGATTAATATAGGGGCAAAAAGGCCGTGGGGAAAGCGACGCTTTTTGTTTGACCGCCGGTGGATTGGGAAGGACGGTTTGATGGAGGCGATCTCGGAGGGTTGGGATGGGGGACACACTCAGAGTTCACCCACTTTTTTAGATTAAATTGTAAATTGTCGACGGACTATTTCTCGGTGGCGTAAGGAACAAGTTCCTTTTGGTCGGGATACAATTGAGGCTCTAAAGAGCCAGCTGGCCGTGGCTCATGCCGATGACGCAACTCCACTTTCGGTAATCTCCGATTTAAATGCCCAATTGCGGGAAGCCTATAGGGATGAAGAGGTATATTAGTATTTGAAGAGTCGTAATAGATGGATGCGGGTGGGGGATCAGAACTCTAAGTATTTTCATGCCCTGACTAAGCAGCGACGGGCACGCAATCGGATTACAGGTCTTTTTGATAAAAACGAGGTTTGGTCTACGGAGGATGTTGATATCTGCAATACTGCAGTGTCGTACTTTGCCGATTTGTTTACAACGTTGCACCCGAAATTTTTTGATGAGGTCTTATGTGAGGTATGCACAGTTATTACAGATGAGGTCAATACCCAGTTAATGGCCCCGGTTACAGAGACAGAGGTACGTGCGGCTCTATTTATGATGCATCCGGATAAGGCTCCTGGCCCGGACGGGATGACCGCTTTGTTTTACCAAAAGGCGTGGAAGGTTGTTAAAGGAGACCTTGTCTCGCTGGTTAATGGTTTTTTCGAGGAGAGAGTGTTTGATAGAGGTTTAAATACTATGCACATTTGTCTCATTCCGAAGGTCGCAAAGCCAACCCATATAACGGAGCTGCGCCCAATTAGTTTGTGTAATGTGGGGTATAAAATTATTTCTAAGATCATGTGTCAACGGCTTAAGAAGATTTTACAAGGGCTTATTTCGGAAATTCAATCGGCTTTTGTTTTGTGGCTTATTCTGATTGCTCAGGAAATGTTTCACGGTTTACGGACTAATCCATCCTGTAAAGGGAAGTTTATGGCAATAAAAACAGATATGAGCAAGACATATGACCGGGTGGAGTGGGGGTTTATTGAAAAGTTACTCTACAAAATGGGTTTTGATGCAAGATGGATTGGAAGGATTATGTTTTGTGTTAGCTAGGTTGAGTACAAAGTTCTTCTGAATGGTCAACCTAATGATTTGATTATTCCGGAAAGGGGTTTACGACAGGGGATCCTCTATCTCCTTATCTGTTTATCTTATGCACGGAAGTTTTAATTGGCAATATTTAGAAAGGGGAGGAGAATAAATTAATTACAGGGATCAAGGTGGCGAAGCAATGCCCGCCAATCACACATCTTTTATTTGCGGATGATAGTTTATTATTTTGTAAGGTCGCCAAAGAACAATGTGAGGTCATTTTGAGTATTTTACGAAAATATGAGGCTGCCTCGGGTCAGCAAATAAATTTTGCGAAATCTTCTATTCAGTTTGGTCATAAGGTTGCGGAAGATACAACAACGGAGATCTAAGGGATTCTTGGCATAACAAATCTGGGTGGCATCGGCTCCTACCTAGGGTTGCCTGAGAGTTTAGAAGGGTCTAAAACGAAGGTCTTTTCGTTTGTCCGGGAAAGACTGCAGGGACGTACGGCTGGTTGGTCGGCGAAACTGCTTTCTAAAGGGGGAAAGGAGGTGATGACCAAATCTATCGCTACTGCGGTCCCTACGTTTGTGATGTCTTGTTTTCGGCTACCAAAGACAATTACATCCAAACTCACCAGTGCTGTGGCGAATTTTTGGTGGAGTACGGATGGTTGGATGGGTGGTATGCATTGGTTAGCTTGGGAGAAACTATGTTGTAGCAAATAACTGGGCGTATTAGGATTTCAGAATGTTGATGATTTTAATTCGGCTTTGTTGGCAAAACAACTATGGAGGCTAATTGATTATCCTGATTCTTTGTTTCCCAGGGTTTTTAAAGGTAGGTATTATAGGAATTCGGATCCCATGGAACTGATTCGTTCTTACTCTCCCTCTTACGGGTGGAGGAGTATTGTTTCAGCTCGCTCTCTGGTAAATAAAGGACTTATTAAAAGTGTTGGATCAGGAGAGTCCATTTCTATATGGACTGACCCCTGGATACCAGCTCAATCCCCGAGACTAGCTCTCAGTAAGGGCCCGTTTAGGGACCCTTCTCTTAAAATTTCACACTTAATTGATTGTCAGATAAATTCGTGGCGGATGGATGTCCTTTCTGAGCACTTTGATCCAGTTGATGTTGCGTTGATAGGAGCTTTACCTTTAGGTAGTTGTCCAAAGGAGAATTCTCTTGGTTGACATTTTACGAAGAATGGGAGGTATACTGTAAAATCTGGTTATCATGCGGCACGTATGACGATCTCCGGGCCTTTAAAGGCGCTTGGTGACGGGCCAGAGATAATCTCTCTCCTAGCTAGTGTTTGGAAGGTTCGTTGCCCACCAAAACTCCACCACTTTATGTGGTAAGCATTGTCTGGGTGTATTCCGGTTTCACAAAACTTGCAGCGGCATGGTATTGCGTGTGATTTGGGCTGTTCACGTTGAGGTGCAGAGGAGAAAACAGTTAATCATGTTCTGTTTCTCCGTCCACTAGTGCGTCAGGTGTGGGCTTTATCTCAGGTACCGGTAGGATCACATTCTTTTCCGGTGGAGTCTGTTTATGCTAATATGGATCATTTCTTGGATCCCACAAGCCCGGGATCCCATGTGTCAGCTTTCCCGTGGATTTTGTGGTATTTATGGAAAGCGCGTAATGCAAAGGTTTTTGAAAATATCATGGAGCGGCCAGAGGAGGTCGTTCGGGTAGCTGAAGGTGAGGCTTTGTCCTGGCAGCAGGCTCAGGAGGAGGGTGAAGCTGTGGTTTCAACTGTCCAGCCAACGGTTGCTGACTCTCGTTTACGGGGGCCAAACACTTACCTTCCCATGTTCTTTTCAGGCTATCGTTGTTTCGTTGATGGCTCTTGGAAGTCAGGAGATCTTTTCGCAGGAGCCGGATGGTTTTGTACCCAGTCTCAGGATCCGACGCCAAGTATGGGAGCTACTAACTTTCGACGAAGTCTTACCCCCTTACACGCTGAAGTCGAAGCTTTCATTTGGGCGATGCGTTGCATGATCAGACATGATTACCGTGATGTGGCGTTCTACCCAGACTGCGCTGATTTGGTGAAGATGGTGTCTTCGCCACACGACTGGTCGGCGTTCTCGACGTATCTTGATGATATCAAGATGGACAGGGAGGAGTTCTCTTCTTTTTCCTTATCTTTTATTCCTAGAAATGCAAATATAAAAGCGGATCTTCTGGCACGCTGTGCGCGCACATCTCCGCATAATGTTTTGTATGTAAACAATTTCCCTTCGCATTTGCTCATCTGAGCTAATCTTTTGTTGACACAAAAAAAAAGGAGGGTACATGTCAAAGATATTAGAAGATTCATCCTATAAACAAGATAAACTGCACATAAATAAAATAGCATTCACTAAAATTCTGTTTTCATCTATTTTTAACAGGGAATTTTACACTTACACCCACTTTCCCCTAAACTATTAACATACAAACCCACTTTCTACTATCACTATACTTTCCTTTTGTAAAATTACCACTTACCCCTCAAACTAAACAAACCAATTCTCTTCCAATTAAGGGCATCTCCAAGAGACACTTTAAAAATGAAGTATGGAAACTTCAAAAATGAAGTATGAGACTTTTTTCCTCCAAGAGTATACTTCATATATGAAGTTTTTAAAATAAGTATTTTGCACTATAGTCCTTATATTATTCATAGTTACTTTAAAATCATAAAACTTTTGTAAATAACTCTAAAACATACATTAAAATGTTACACATAATATTAATTTATAAAACATTAAATTTTTATTTAAAATTACATTAAGCCACAAATTACAAACTATTCAACTAAATTATTTCCGTAATGCTCCCATATGTGATCAATCAATGCATTGCGAAGGGATAAATGATCCTCTTTATTTTTTATCTGTAGATTACGAGCTAGAAATTGTTGAAATCGAACATTTTCATTTATTGCCATTTCAACGGTTGCCTCTGGTGCTGATCTTGCTTCTCTAATCGGTGCTTGATATCACGTTCATCCTCAATTATCATGTTATGCATTATAATGCACGCTGTCATTATATCATGCAAGACTTCTTTCTTCCAATAACGAGATGATCCTGCAATGATAGCAAACTTGGATTGTAGAACTCCAAACGCACGCTCAACATCTTTTCGGCATGCTTCTTGTTTTGCTGCAAACAATTTTTTCTTTGGACCTTCGGGATTACTTATAGTTTGAACAATAGTTGACCATTTCGGGTAAATACCATCAGCTAAATAATAACCCATATTAGACTCTATCCCTGATAGTAATACCCGTGAGTTTTTCCGATCTGAACAAGCAAGAATCATACAAAAAGGAAAAGAAGAACAAGAACCTTCGGTTACACCACAATTCTATGGACAATATTTTGGAGATCTTGGAAGTTCGAGATCAAATTTAGGTGATTATTAGTATTGTTCTAGTATTTTAATTTGTGTCATATTTATGTGTTCATGTAATTTATTTCATTGTATTACTTTATTTTGTATTAATTATGTTTAGTATCATATTTTGTTGTGTAATATTTGTTGTAATATTATGTAATTTTTATGATAATTTCATATTTTAATTTTAATTAAAATATATGTGAAATTTTAATATTTTAATTTTCATTAAATATATGTAATAATTAAATTTATAAGAATATATGTGAAATACTTTGAAGTGATAAAATTTTAGGACTAAAATGATAAAAAACATAAATTTTGATATTATTTATGAGATATACAAATCTAGGGATTGAAATGCAATAAAAAAAGATGAAACTTCAAATTTGGAGTTTTGAACAGTGATACTTCAAATATGGAGTGTCACTGTTCAAAACGTCAAATTATGAAGTATTAAGTATCTTTTGGAGTGCATAAAACTTCATATTTGAGGGGATAGAGTATCTCTTGGAGTTGCTCTAACTTTACCTATGTCAATTCTAATTATAGAGAGAGCAAACAATACATCTTCTTCTTCGTCAACCATGATTCCTCCAATTTATCAACCAACAAAAAAATTCAACTCACCATCCCCTCAATTATTCAACCAAACAATACATCTTCTTCTTCCTTGTTTTGCTTTTGCTCATCCATTGAAAGAGAAAATCTTGTTTCTATTTCTCTCTCCCATTTATTTTCTAATGTTTTCAAAAACCATTCTACCAATGGTGGAAATCTAGAGAAGGTGAAATCTTTAGATCTCTTTCCTTATCACTTTATATTATATGAAATTTGATCTGGGTTTTCTTGGTTTTATTGTGATTAAGTGATTTTACTGATTAATTGTGGTCTTGTGAGCTTTTTAATATTGAATTTGTTTTAGTTCGATTTGAGAAAAAGTTTGAGTTTTGTTGTGTGAGTTTTATCTATTGATTATATTGTATCCACAAATAGTTATCCATTTGGATAAATTTGACAAATATTGTATCCACAAATAGTTATCTATGTGGACAAATATTGTATCCACAAATTGCACTATAACCCCATATGTTTCCATATGGACACGTTGTCATGGACACCTGAATTGATAGGTATTAATTCTATTATGTATGAAATAAACACAAGTAACTATCTATTAACAATACTGCAATTGATTATCCACATATCATTGAAAAAATGTTTAACGAAAAATAGATACTTTATAATCTAAACATTCATCAAAAATATAGCAATATGTATCTTAAAATGTAGAAAATATATAATAATAACATATTGTATATAAATAAATAGATAATTTGTTTTATGATAATCATTTAAAGTGTTAACAACAAAAATAAAGAGAAAAAGAGAGAAAATAAGGAGAGAAAGAGGAGAGGGGCAAAATCGTCCAAAATGTGTGTCTATCTTTACAAACAACTTGTAAAAGTATAGGAAGGAAGAAAAGTGGGTGTAAGTGAAAAACTTGAATGACAAAATAGGTGTGAGTGTAATTCTCCCATATACTATAAACTAGTAAATTTAGTTTCAAAAAGTATCGTTCATACTATTACTTATTGAAACAAAGAAATATCATGATATAACGACTCTCAAGTGATAAACATGCCTTCTCACTTTCTCTCCTTTCTCTCTGCTAAAGAAATCGCCGCCGCTTTAGGTCCTCGTCTCCGACCGGCGCGTGTGGGCCATGGCGTCGGTTCGGCTTTAGTTTTATGCTTAGTTTTCTAGTTCTTCTTTCTTTGGTGGAGAGATCTCTGATTTTTCCAGCTTTTCTCTTTATAGATCTAGGATTTGTGTTGTTTGATTTTGTTGCAGGATTCATTTTTCTTCTTTGCCTGAGCTTTCTATGGCCTAAACCACATTGGCTCTAAGCCACTCACAGTCGGTGTGGTGGTGATTCGGTTTCGGCGACCTATTGTTTTAGGTAACCTCACACAACTTCAACAGATCGGATCTAGGGCATGATCCGCCCAGGTTTGGGTTCTTCTTACTGGTTTAAGTCACTTAGTTGACACTTCCGACCAAGGCGTTTCTGATGGTCTCTGAATTGATTTCTTCCGTCTCGCCGCTCAAGATTCCCCAAGGTTTCTCTTCTGAAGACTCTTAATCAACAACATGAGGCAAGAGATTCGTAGTCTTTCAAGGTTTTGGTTAACTCTGGTGTCCTTTGCCTTCTAGTTCTTGCGTTTTTGGTTTGTTCGGGCAAAAAAAAGTTTGATTTCTCTGTGTAAAATCTACCATTCTATTTTAGATCTCTTTCTTTTTTTTGTTTGGTTCTCCGTGTGTGGGGCTTAGTATCCGAGAGCTTTAGGCCTTGTCGGTTTGTTTTCCCAGGGACAAAGTATCGTCGACTTAGTTTCCAGAGGTTAAAGTTCTGCCAGCGTTTCATGTAATTCACCTTTATTTCCCTTTAATATATATTTCAGATGACAAAAAAAAACGACTCTCAAGTCTCAACATCGCTAATTGTACATGGAAAAGAGTTCTCAACTATATCATGTTTTATTAGTAGTAGGTATGGTACAATGACTATGTTTGGAAAAATTATGATTTATGAACAGTATAAACGCTATCAATGATCACTGATTCATAGTAAATAATCCTTTTGTTTTCCATTGTGAATACTATAAGCCAAAATTTTCATTTAAAAGTATAGTTCACAGGATTAAGACATGTAACCTAATTAGCTTGTACTAATATCTTTAGTGATTGGGATAGCCTACAAAGAGTGGGAGAGGAGGTTGGAATTATTATCAACGATCATGTTTCAACAAAAAAATTTGTCAAGAAAAGTGAAAATATTCACAAATCACAACCACTCCAAAATTTATCCACATACTAAATTATCTTATATAATTTTCTTGGAGCATTTGTTTTTTGACTTGAACATTGAAAAAGTAATAGAATAGCAAAAGTTACAAGTAGTACGACAATGTTACTATTTTAGATTAGTGAGTTAATGAATGTGAAACGGGGAGTTAATGAATATGAAATGGGTGTACGATCATATATAGCAATAACCCAAAAGTGAGAGATTCCGACGACACTGGACATGCGATTTCAAATAGAATTATGACACGTTGATTTTTCTTTTGTCAATCAAAGATGAGACGTAGAACAGAGGATTGTTACTCAAACAGAGAGAAATGTGTATTGAGACTCAAACTCTCGACACCACAGATGACTCCACAACCACAAGTGACACCACAAGACAGGAGGAGTCGATTCCAGTTAAAAGGTATTCGATTTGACCCTTACTTTCTTATATTATTCTTTTCTTTCAGAGCATCTTAATTTTTTTTTTTGTTTAAGACAATTCTTTATAATTTTATACTTTTCCACTATCCAATGATCAAATTACACAATACCAAACAAAAAGAAAAAACCCCTATCATAAAAGTAGAAGAATCAGTTAGTTTCATTTTTTTTTGATACACTAATCAAGCACGGTGACCCGGTGCATGAGGTGCATTTGCACCGTGTTCAACCCAAATTCAATTTTTTCTTATATTTTTATCCTAATTATTTAATAAAATTTGAATTGAGTTAATAAATCTATTTATACTTTTAACATAAATTTAAAGATATCATTGCCTTTCTTCTTATTTTTTGGTAATCCATAGTTATTCTTCCAATTTCCCTCAGAATCTGGTAAATAATTCGAATATCTAGTGGGTAAAACTTCTATTTTCCTCTTAATGTCTTATTTTTCTAATTTTCTTTGTAATTTTTTTATAAAATCAATTATATCACAATCAATAAATTAAAATGGAAAGATTGGCTACAATTTTTTTTTAATGATGATGCAAGAAGACCATCGCACCAGGTGTAGCCGATGTTTAAGCCGGCCCTGACACTAATGCGCTAGAATCTATTAACTATCACTATATATAACTTGAGTAAATCCGGCGAAACAGATCACGTAAACTTTTCTCCTTAATCTTAATGATTGCTATATTCCATAACTTGAGCTTCAATTAATATGCGGTTTATGAAAATAGATTTTAGTTCATTAGGTTTTCAACTGTGAATTCAAAAAAATGACATAGTTCTACGTGTTTAGATAGTTTTATTTTATTTTATTTTTGAACTAATTATAATGTTGGTGATATTAAATATCAGTATATTCAACGTGAGCAAATTCATAATATTAATCTACCGCAATATATATGAGATGTTTTCTTTGGTAAATTTCTGAGTATATATCACTCCGAGGTGAAAATATCATGTGAATAACTTAAAAATTAGAACAAAGTGAAAGATTAGTTGTCTTATAAGGATTGCAAAAACTTTCAATTGTCAAAAGATAACGCAGATGTTTTATCTTATCAAAAGTAGTCTGTTTTATATTAAAATGTACTGACTTTTTTTTTATGAGTACTTGAGTGTGAAAGGCTCTCCAGCGATTACGGATGAAAAGCGAATGCTTCAAAAGTAAGTGGATCAACAAGTAATAATGTCAGAATTTTGTAAATATTCGAAGAACCATGTTGTCCTGATGACATGCGTCAAGTAACTAGTGTCTTAAAATTAATATGGAAAATAAAATGACGCAACGAGTCGATGATTATGTTTAGTAGAGACTAGAGAGAGAGGTGGAACTTTTGGGTGATGTCGTTGTCGTCTTAGTGACACTACCACGACAATGTTGTGGTAACTGGTCAATTATGGTGACCTACTTTTTTGTATGTCTTTCGTAAAAGAGTCAAAACTATATTATCATTATTGTATTATAAATTGAACTTAACTTACGGCTTTGATTGGAACTATATTTAGAAACTGTTAGGACGTAAAATTTTATTAATCACACCACACATATGGATAAGCAAACGGTTAAAACAAGTGGTTCATGTGTATGGTTCATACATGCGATTAGAATTAGTAAAATGAAGTGATTACAAACCATTTGAATAAAGCTTGATGGTCTACATACAACCGCTAGTTTTTTTTTTTGTCAACAAACACTCCATTAGATTAAGTTACAAGGTTAATGTACTCCATTCTAAGAGGAGTATAATACAACCAATTAACTTATACATGAGGAAAGAAAGCCACGATGTGTTGCTTAGACAAGTGCACAACACCCGGATCAAGCTAAAACAAAATAGATAACAAGCTTGAGAGCAACTTAAGTACAAATAGCTAAAGTTACAATAATTACTAAGACTAAGATAAAGAGGTCTTAAAACCATAGAGATAGTGAGTTCCACCCAGGAGATAGGCCACATGAAGTGACGGAAGGTTGACCAAGACCAAATCATTGGCCGCAAAACGACAATTTGCCACACTGGAATACAAAGATTCCAACGGGTTTTTAAAAACCTAATTCGCACTAAAGATGATGAGTCTTTAGCTTCCTAGAAAGGGAGACAACATGTAGGTTGGGAACAAGTTCCCAAAAGTCCAGTGCTCGAGGAAAGATCCCAGATAAAACTATCTTGTCATACCAAGTTGAAGCATCTGAACCAGGCAGAGAACGAAAAACATGAATCAAGACGAAATTTTGTAGTAAAGGGAATGGAAGTGAGGGAGAAACATGAGAACCAACAACAACAAATTAAAGTTGCAAAAAATCTCGCCTTGTAGGGGAAATTATTATGAAATGTCTCTCATTGAATGAAGAAATTGATCTCTACATACAACTGCTAGTTTAACAAACGGAGAGTTGGATTTTTCTTACTAGCCCCTATTTCCTTTGAAATTGTATATATATACTTTTACTGCCTTTCATATTTACGCAACATCAAAATTTACAATATAATTTGTTGTATATATATTTAGTATACTTTATATTTTGTGGTTATACATGGTTTAAATCTTCATGTTTTCCACATTTATATTATTCAAAGGAAAAATATCAAGGCTTCGATTTAGGGGGTAGCTATTATCATCTCTTACTAGTTTAGTGTCTTAAGATGTTTTTTTTTTCTCATACACAAGAGTTTTGTTTACGACTTTACGATTACCCATTTTTAAGTCAGATTTATACATTATGATTCCCGTTTCTTAGTGAGATTTACTATTCTTACATATTAGTTTAAGATTTTAAAATGTTTTCTTGTCCTACACGATTTGTTTTGTGTTTTTTTTTTTAATTAAGAAAATAAAAGTTGAATAGTTGTTATTAAGATATAACCAAAAAGAGTATAATTAAGATGAAATTTAGCATTTTTTTTGGTATGGATAGACCGATAAATCAATGTAGAACACTTTTAAAGATAATAGAAAAATTCGTCTTCAAGGAAATATATCATATGTTACATATATATATGCACAACAATAAAAATATTTTAAGTAAATTAGATTTTCACATAGAAAAGTAACATAACATACATAAACATCTCACAGTTATTATAGGAATAAACATGTCTGAAACTTCAGTTTCATACTCTGATTTAAAAATCGCTAGGCGCTAGTCGGACGCCAAGGGTAGGCCTAGCGCCTAATGAATAAATCGGGGATTACACGGGATTTAATCGGGGACTAGCTTTATATATTATTTTATTAAATTAAATATTTATGTTATATATATATATGTTTTTTTTGGCAAGTTTTGTCAAAATCATACTTAGGGGCAGGTATTAGTTTAGGATTTAGAAAGAATTTTAATGATTTTAAAAGTTAGGTAAAATATGTAGTTATTCAATCAAGACTTTTAAAAACTCTTTAAAAATTTGGTGTTATTGGTTGTGGATTTGTAAAAAGTTATCTAAAATCTTGATAAATTTAGTGTTATTGGATTAAGAGTTTTATAAAGTCACTAAAAGTTTTATGTTATTCAAGTAAAACAAAAAAATCCTGGATTGTTAATGAATTCAAATTTTATGTTATTGGTTTAGGATTTTATATCATTTCCTTCATAACAAAAGTCATGAAAACTCTTTCATCAAATAGAAAGATTTTACAAGATTAGAAAAAACAAATCATCAAGATTTTAAAAAACTTCCTAAACAATCTCTTAGAATCCTTCATTTTTAACTTTCAATTTTCTATGATTCTAACAATCAGCAAGAACATAAAGTCATTAAAATTCTTTCTAAATCCTAAACCAATACCTCCCCTTAGCTTATATTATAATCCCTAAAACACATAGAATTAGTTTTAATATGAGCCAAAGTAGGTGCCAAAATAAATAATTAGATGAGGTCAGTATAAAAACGTTAATTAATATACCTCAAATGGAAAACTCGTAATTTATTAACCTTAATTGATTGTTTTGACTACGTGTAAATGTGTAAACAATATAAAAGTAAATGATTTACAAAACCAAAAGTCCCACATCGAGAAGAGAAGAAACCACCATCCAACTTTTACCCTAAAAATAATATTACCTCTTCCGTATTTTTATAAAATGGGCCTTAAATGGGCTTAATTAGCCAAACTGAGTTAATTTTTTTAAAAGAAAATCGTTGACTTTAACGATTTTCAACGCCTAACAACTAAAAATTCGGATTAACGATTAATGCTCCGATTTGGCCAAAATCGCGGCGGTGATCTGCCGATCAGCGATTATTCGGCCGCTTAGACGGCTACGCGCCGGATTTTTAAAACAGGGTTTCATATAAGAAAAAAAATAGTAGGTTAATGAAAAGTAGGTAGCAAAATACAAAATCAAGAGTCTTGTAGGCTTTTTTTTTTGTAGCTACACCTTACTATAGAAAAAAAAAAAGTAGAGTTTCAGTGCCTTTCACAACAAAGTCATTTCTCTTTGTGGGAAAACCACAAAAACCACAGATAGATACACTAAAGATTTTTCAGTTTCATGATGATGAAATTTGAGAATTTTTTTTACATAAATTGTTAATTAAAAGTATATTATTGATTTGCATATTTTCTCACTAATTACAAAATTACAAAACTGTAAAAAAAGCCCACAATAAAACCCACTAAGAAAGTCCAATAAACAACTCCGGCGCATGTTAGCTTCGTTCAAGTGTGATCATCATCAATCGATCGTTTACTTACTACTAACTCTGTCTCGATTGAGAAGAGGAAGATGACGAAGATGGCGAGAGCAAGCTCTATTCTATTTGGAACTCTCCTCCTTCTCGGAGCCATAGCTTTAATCGAGGTAACCTTATGTTTCTATCCTCACGAATCTGGCCACAAATGATCCAGATCTACAAATTGAAGTCACCAGATTGTTCAAAAGCTTCTAAGTGGTTTGTTGTCTAATACACACATGTACTTAGTTAGGCTTCTGGAATTAAGAACGATGATATGATCACTGTTTCTGATTTGTGGAAAGTAGCAACAGTTTCAAATCTCCGTTGATTTTTGAATCAGTTTGTGGTTTGTTCTTCAATTTAGGCAAAAGAAGATCTGAAGGAGATTACTCACAAGGTTTACTTCGATGTCGAGATCGACGGCAAATCCGCTGGTATGATTCTATGGGTTTTGATGTGTTTGATTGACTCTCTAATCTCTGATTACTATTTATGTCGCTCGCAGGTCGCGTTGTTATAGGACTATTTGGCAAGGCAGTTCCTAAAACTGCAGGTGAAGTAATGAAGTTTTTGATCATGTTTACTAGACTATGTTAAATCCAAGGGATTAATTCTTGATTGTGTGTGTGTGTGTTTTCTTCTTGCAGAAAACTTCAGAGCTCTGTGCACAGGTATAGTTTCACCATATAAACTCTATATTATGCATAATCTTGTTTCTTTAGTAGAAGGCAAACGATGAGATAATATGATTTGATTTTGACAGGGGAGAAAGGTGTTGGGAAGAGTGGGAAGCCTCTACACTACAAGGGAAGCAAATTCCATAGAATCATTCCCAGCTTTATGATCCAGGGAGGTGACTTCACGCATGGAAACGGTATGGGTGGAGAATCAATCTACGGTCAGAAGTTTGCAGATGAGAACTTCAAGCTGAAGCACACCGGGCCAGGTGGTTTATCGTTTTCTTCCTTCTCTTTTAAGCCAAGTTTGGCGAGTGTCATAACTATGTTGTTGAAGACCTGATGGTTGATATGTGAATCGTGACACAGGTTTGCTTTCGATGGCAAACTCGGGAGAAGACACAAACGGTTCGCAGTTTTTTATTACAACCGTGAAAACAAGCTGGTTAGATGGAAGGCATGTGGTGTTTGGGAAAGTGGAGCAAGGAATGGATGTTGTCTACAAGATTGAAGCTGAAGGAAAGCAAAGCGGAACTCCTAAGAGCAAAGTCCTAATTGCAGACAGTGGAGAACTTCCTCTCTAAACTGTAAACCATAAACCCTTTTTCTTCTTCAGGATGCGAGTTAGTTTATAATGTAAACATGTCCCAAACGCTACAAGAACAGATTCACTTTAAGTTTCAAAGGTTGGTTTCAATAATATTGACTTATAGAGAGAGTTTTGCTTTTCTTTTGATTTTCTGGTGGTGTTGTTGGTGAATGTCAAGAAATTCAGAATAATGGTATGGTCTTTAGGGATTTAAGTCATTTTCGTAATCATCCTTAAGTAGAGTCCGCAACTATGCATCTCAAGGACTTCAAACTCTGTTCTGATCACCTTTACAGAACCAACCTGGTGGAGTACTGGTAAAGTTAGAAAGGAGTCGAAAGCTATGTCAACGGTTTCAACATCATCTCAGCTTCTCTTCTCTACTCAACTCAAGTTTGAGTACTCCATTCAAGAAGAAACTCAGTGTCCATTCAAGGTGACACTTAGTGACTACTTACTGATCATAGACTAGATTTCTCCCTTTCAAACAGATCTCATATATATTAGTCAACTTATTTAGAATTCAAGATTATGCCTATCGTTTTCTTAACCAAAAGAGACCCTAAACAATGATTAATCTAACATTATATAGTTTTCCAATTAGCTGCCTTAGTAGTTTCGTCTGAAAAGTAGCTCATATATATAAATTAATTTTGGGTGGAGAATCAATCTATGGTCAGAACTCAGAAGTTTGCAGCTGATGAGACTTTCAAGCTGAAGCACACCGGGTCAGGTGATTTATCATGCATCTCAGTCCCCATAACCAACCAATAGGACAAACGATTCAATCCCGTGTTCATCTCTTGTCATTCATCTAGGTAATAATAATATAGAATATGTATTTTAAAAGAGCATTCTCTATGTGAAGTGTGCATTTCACTTTGTCCAGAAGTGATTAAAAAACATTCTTATAGGCTATTTTACGAAAATTATTTTTACATGAACAAATACAAAGAGCACTTCATGAATCATGATACATAATTAATTACTTTTGTTTTATTTTTCTCACATGCATGTATAGAGAAAGCCTCCCATGAACATAGTAAATACTAGCTAATAATTAACTCCATCGAAAAGCAGAAATGATTCGAGATATATATATAACAGTTGAAGGCTTCACGGTTCAATAGCGATAGCTATGAGATGATCTGAAGCAGCTCGCCGGGAAGTCTACCTGTTGCCGGCGACGTTTATCAACAACGAATGCCTTGAAAATAGCAAACAACATGGAAAATATAATCAACGGGAATGCACAGACGAAGATGAACGCTGAGATATGCCCAAATCGGTAGGTTCCTGGAGACGGGAATATAAAGGCGTACGATGCTGAGATAGCGATACCTAAAGCCGCCGTTGAACCATAGATTAATTTCCACAGTGGGAGTCCAATTATGAGAGTTAGGATTACGTATAGAGATAATAAGAAGGCAAATCCTGTGAGGGCAAGAAAAGAGAAGGCGTACTCGAAAGGCATTGTCATCTGCCCAGCCGAGTGCCTAAGGTCATTCTCCTGCCAAAATCCGCCTGGAGGACAGAGACCAGCCGTGCATGCAGCTGTGACCATCAGTATAGCCACCACAAGAATTGTTTCGTGGCGGTTGCTAGTGTTTCGAGAAGTGTCTCTAATGATGCTGAAATTGTTCAGCCCCAAGAGAGTGTTCTGTTTCTCAATAAATGATAGATCTTTGCTCAAATATTCTGCAAGAGTCGTCGTTGTGGAACGACAAACTAGTTTTTCTTTAGCACTATGAAATATTCTTCTTGCTTCAGGGAAACAAGCTCTAGACATCTGGTGAGTTTGATGTATTTCCATCGCAGTTTTGCCATCAAAGTTCTTGGCTGTTACTTTAACGGTTTTACGCAGTAACTTCATGACCTGCAAAAATTGAAATATTTTCATATTGAATATATATACTGAGGTCAAAGAAACCCTTTTAGAAAGAACCAAATCAAAAGAAAGCAAATTAGTCTCTCACATGTTAATAATAAAATTAGTTTAGAATAGCTAGCAGATCCAATTAAAAGCTATATATATGTCTGAACAAGAATTGTAGGGAAAGGGAGAAACTAAATGATATACCTCAGTTTGATTTATGGATGCAGCAATATGGAAGACTGTGTTACCATATTCATCCTTCCAGTCCAAGATGTCCTCTCTGTTTACTCTCTTGACCCATCCCAATAGAACCTTAAATGCCATAATCTGGTGGTTCTTCACAGCAATATGCACAACGGTCTCACACTTAATCGTCAAACCGTTTACAGAAGAAGGACAAGCAAACAAAAACTCACTCAACAATTCTGCATCACCTATTCGAGCCACGTGATGCAAAGGAGTAATCCTTCCTCTTCCCTTGATGCTGACTAAGCTGCTGTCAATTGCGACAAACCCTCTCACCATTCGAATGTGGTTGTTTTGTAGGGCTAAATGCATAGGGCTGAAACCTGACACGTTTAGCTTCAAAGCAAGCGACGGCTTAAGGCTCATTACTTCCATGGCAAAATGAGTTTGCCCTTTCTCAGCTGCAATGTGTAGTGGTGTCTCACAAAAAGCCATTTTATCAAAGTGATCTAAAATGTTTTTATCTTCTGCTATCAACTCGTAAAGCTTTCCTATATCCCCGTCTTGAGCCGCCTTCTTCAGTTTCTCAAACATATTTTCATCTCGAGCTACGATGACATCCACAACGACGGACATAACTTCACAACCAAGCTAGCTTCTGCTGCCTCTACAGTTGTTTTTTTTTGGCTCCTCTAACTCCTGCCTAAATACTAACGCACGATTCTCCAATCAACTACCTTGGCATATTAAAGACTTTAGTTATCATATCATCAGACCACTCATGTTCCACGTGAAGGACTTTGACAATGTTGCATTTAAATCCTTAGGACCATATCTTTCTGCCTTCTCGTAACCATGTGGGTGGCAACTAGCTAGACTAATATTTTTTCAAAACGAGTTCATGGAGTTTTCCTATATTAAATTTAGTTAGGTTCCACATCAATGTGGTCGAAAAGAACCCATCAAGTTTTTTTTGTTTGACAATATGATGTCAAATCTGTGAATGATTAACGTTTGCCTCCATACCAAACTATAGACAAAATGAATAACACATAAACGTTACAAAAAGGATGCTTCGTTGAATTTCATTTGTAAGAGAGAGATAGAGACGTGCAGATGAACACACGAATGATTCTGATCACATCTTTGTACCAGGAGCTTTTCATTGGAGGGACTCGTCATACCTCACAACTTATGAACTTCATGACGTTAATTTTTCAATTTTTTTAATTCAAACGACCTTTGTTTCTTGATGTTCTAAAACTTCTAATACACAACTTTGTAGTGCTGGCAGCGACGATTCCATCGATCCGTTAATTCCAATATACAATTTCACCGGAAAACTCATTGAAACTGAAAAAGTGGTCAAAGCCACTTTGTCAAAAATAAGTTCCAACATCTTGATGAATCAGTTGAGTTTTCAAGATATGTAAACTCCCAAAAGCCATGATAAAGCATAATTCAAAAAATTTAATAAATAAATTTACAAAAATAGGAAAAATAGGAAAAGGAAAACACATTACTTTTTAATCCATGGAAGCTTAAGCTTCGGCAGACCTTTTGAATTTTTCTCCAAATAAATCCCATCAAGTTTGGCACGCCATGAATATACTTGTTTACATTTACTCGGTTTGGATCCTCTGTATGCTACAAAATCGTGAGAATACTTCATCCACAAACCTTGTTTCAAGACACAACGCCATATCGTCCTTTTGAATACATCCTCCCGAAAAAGAATTGTTTTATTGGCTTTGAATTCTAAAATATTAACTTCTAAATTGTTGTTCTTAGAATGGCAATCATATTGAAGAGTTCGACCAGGACCAAGATCGTTTATTATCTCCAATCTGCTTGTAGGGCAATTTGTATTGAAGATACCTTCAGTATTCGATCCAAAACACATAATATTAATTAATATAAAAACTACAAGATTTTTCATGTTTTTATTAGAGACTTTTTTTTTTTAAGTAATATGAACTCTAACGACATCAAAATATAATATTTTTAGCTCTTTTGTGGGGGTATAAATATGTTTTGTTATTGACCAATAACTTGTTATTTATTGGCTATAGTTAACTAATTAGCTATATATATACACAACCCTGAGCCACTTAAACATTTGGTGAAGATAATTTAATTTAGAAAATTGTTGCTGTCCAATAACTTGAATGAACCATATTCGAGACCATTTTTTTAGGGTATACATGTTGTCAAACTTGTGAAATTAGCTACAAGCACAAAAACTTGCAGCCACAGTTTACATATCCCCTATTTAATATTTCGAAAGTACGCAATTTTTTTTTTGTAGAAAATATAATAGTTATAGGTTATAAAGTTATAACTATTATTTGATTTATTAGTTGGTTACAAAATAGGTTATGAGTTAGTTTATTTAGTCATACCAAGATTCCGGGATTAAAATAATTACTTTACATGCATTATTATTAATTAATAGCAATGAATACACTTAAAGATGATATTCCAAAGAATAATACAATTTCAATAAATTAAATATATAGACAAATGAAACAATAAAAATAAATCTTTAACAAAAATTTTCTCTATTAAACACGTTTGATAGAGTTATTTACACAACCATATATACTGTTAGGCGATTAAAAAAATAGAATAAAATCTATGGAATAATTTATATTAAAAAATATTTTATTAAATTTGGATTTGGATGATTAGTTGGTTATAAAAATATAATACTTAAATATATATCAAAAAACGTTGTTTTGGTAGACTATATAATAAATATATAGGTCATGGTTATAAAATTAAGACATTAATTAATAATTTAAATAGGTTTAAGTTATGTATCATTTGTATAATCATCATTTACAGGTTGACTTGATTATCAATTGATATCTAACTAAAATCTTTTGACTTGATTATCGATTGATTGACTTAAATTATTCATCAAATAAAAAAAATATGTTTGTGAAAATAAGTTATCAAAGATATACGAGGGACNATTTTAATCCATGGAAGCTTAAGCTTCGGCAGACCTTTTGAATTTTTCTCCAAATAAATCCCATCAAGTTTGGCACGCCATGAATATACTTGTTTACATTTACTCGGTTTGGATCCTCTGTATGCTACAAAATCGTGAGAATACTTCATCCACAAACCTTGTTTCAAGACACAACGCCATATCGTCCTTTTGAATACATCCTCCCGAAAAAGAATTGTTTTATTGGCTTTGAATTCTAAAATATTAACTTCTAAATTGTTGTTCTTAGAATGGCAATCATATTGAAGAGTTCGACCAGGACCAAGATCGTTTATTATCTCCAATCTGCTTGTAGGGCAATTTGTATTGAAGATACCTTCAGTATTCGATCCAAAACACATAATATTAATTAATATAAAAACTACAAGATTTTTCATGTTTTTATTAGAGACTTTTTTTTTTTAAGTAATATGAACTCTAACGACATCAAAATATAATATTTTTAGCTCTTTTGTGGGGGTATAAATATGTTTTGTTATTGACCAATAACTTGTTATTTATTGGCTATAGTTAACTAATTAGCTATATATATACACAACCCTGAGCCACTTAAACATTTGGTGAAGATAATTTAATTTAGAAAATTGTTGCTGTCCAATAACTTGAATGAACCATATTCGAGACCATTTTTTTAGGGTATACATGTTGTCAAACTTGTGAAATTAGCTACAAGCACAAAAACTTGCAGCCACAGTTTACATATCCCCTATTTAATATTTCGAAAGTACGCAATTTTTTTTTTGTAGAAAATATAATAGTTATAGGTTATAAAGTTATAACTATTATTTGATTTATTAGTTGGTTACAAAATAGGTTATGAGTTAGTTTATTTAGTCATACCAAGATTCCGGGATTAAAATAATTACTTTACATGCATTATTATTAATTAATAGCAATGAATACACTTAAAGATGATATTCCAAAGAATAATACAATTTCAATAAATTAAATATATAGACAAATGAAACAATAAAAATAAATCTTTAACAAAAATTTTCTCTATTAAACACGTTTGATAGAGTTATTTACACAACCATATATACTGTTAGGCGATTAAAAAAATAGAATAAAATCTATGGAATAATTTATATTAAAAAATATTTTATTAAATTTGGATTTGGATGATTAGTTGGTTATAAAAATATAATACTTAAATATATATCAAAAAACGTTGTTTTGGTAGACTATATAATAAATATATAGGTCATGGTTATAAAATTAAGACATTAATTAATAATTTAAATAGGTTTAAGTTATGTATCATTTGTATAATCATCATTTACAGGTTGACTTGATTATCAATTGATATCTAACTAAAATCTTTTGACTTGATTATCGATTGATTGACTTAAATTATTCATCAAATAAAAAAAATATGTTTGTGAAAATAAGTTATCAAAGATATACGAGGGACACAAGTTTCTCCTAAAACAAATACATGCATATATGTGTTAGAAGATAAATAGTAACCACCACCTCCAAATAAAAGTTTGATTCCACATCGGCTAGTATGTACGAGTACACGAAAATTAAATAGATTAATGTAATATAAAATTTTATATAAAACATAATTATTTTTTCGTCAACAAAATACAAGATCAGCTTAAACGAGCTAATTGGAAGCAAAAATGTTTACATATGTGACTAAGTACGAAACTGAACAGATATGGCGCTCCAACTTATCCGCTTTACCATTCTGTAAACGAGGGATCAAAACCAAAGGGAATGTGGTAAATTAATTCTTATCAGCTTCAATCTCATCCAGATAAATCCTGAATGCATGCTACTCAGAAGGCGAATACACCATCTTCACCAAATCATAAAAATCGGTTAGGAAGATGACATTCTGATTATTTTCGCCACTCATATACCTCATTGCCCAAACCAGAGCGGCTGCTCAAGGTCTTGTGGAAGTACCTTACATTCTCACCCAAACCATCCTCTATGGTGTCATCACATACTTCACCATTGGTTTTGAAAGAACACTCAGTAAGTTTTCTTTGATTCTTTTTTCCATAAAACTCAATCATTCTCTATCTGCATTAACTATATAATTAATAATACTAATATAATGACATTGGAACGCAGGCAAGTTTGTATTGTATCTGGTGTTCATGTTCCTCACCTTCACCTACTTCACCTTTTATGGCATGATGGCGGTTGGTTTCACCCCGAATCAGCACTTAGCCGCGGTTATCTCANCCATTTTTTTAGGGTATACATGTTGTCAAACTTGTGAAATTAGCTACAAGCACAAAAACTTGCAGCCACAGTTTACATATCCCCTATTTAATATTTCGAAAGTACGCAATTTTTTTTTTGTAGAAAATATAATAGTTATAGGTTATAAAGTTATAACTATTATTTGATTTATTAGTTGGTTACAAAATAGGTTATGAGTTAGTTTATTTAGTCATACCAAGATTCCGGGATTAAAATAATTACTTTACATGCATTATTATTAATTAATAGCAATGAATACACTTAAAGATGATATTCCAAAGAATAATACAATTTCAATAAATTAAATATATAGACAAATGAAACAATAAAAATAAATCTTTAACAAAAATTTTCTCTATTAAACACGTTTGATAGAGTTATTTACACAACCATATATACTGTTAGGCGATTAAAAAAATAGAATAAAATCTATGGAATAATTTATATTAAAAAATATTTTATTAAATTTGGATTTGGATGATTAGTTGGTTATAAAAATATAATACTTAAATATATATCAAAAAACGTTGTTTTGGTAGACTATATAATAAATATATAGGTCATGGTTATAAAATTAAGACATTAATTAATAATTTAAATAGGTTTAAGTTATGTATCATTTGTATAATCATCATTTACAGGTTGACTTGATTATCAATTGATATCTAACTAAAATCTTTTGACTTGATTATCGATTGATTGACTTAAATTATTCATCAAATAAAAAAAATATGTTTGTGAAAATAAGTTATCAAAGATATACGAGGGACACAAGTTTCTCCTAAAACAAATACATGCATATATGTGTTAGAAGATAAATAGTAACCACCACCTCCAAATAAAAGTTTGATTCCACATCGGCTAGTATGTACGAGTACACGAAAATTAAATAGATTAATGTAATATAAAATTTTATATAAAACATAATTATTTTTTCGTCAACAAAATACAAGATCAGCTTAAACGAGCTAATTGGAAGCAAAAATGTTTACATATGTGACTAAGTACGAAACTGAACAGATATGGCGCTCCAACTTATCCGCTTTACCATTCTGTAAACGAGGGATCAAAACCAAAGGGAATGTGGTAAATTAATTCTTATCAGCTTCAATCTCATCCAGATAAATCCTGAATGCATGCTACTCAGAAGGCGAATACACCATCTTCACCAAATCATAAAAATCGGTTAGGAAGATGACATTCTGATTATTTTCGCCACTCATATACCTCATTGCCCAAACCAGAGCGGCTGCTCAAGGTCTTGTGGAAGTACCTTACATTCTCACCCAAACCATCCTCTATGGTGTCATCACATACTTCACCATTGGTTTTGAAAGAACACTCAGTAAGTTTTCTTTGATTCTTTTTTCCATAAAACTCAATCATTCTCTATCTGCATTAACTATATAATTAATAATACTAATATAATGACATTGGAACGCAGGCAAGTTTGTATTGTATCTGGTGTTCATGTTCCTCACCTTCACCTACTTCACCTTTTATGGCATGATGGCGGTTGGTTTCACCCCGAATCAGCACTTAGCCGCGGTTATCTCATCTGCGTTCTACTCTCTCTGGAATCTCCTCTCTGGTTTCCTCGTCCAAAAACCAGTAAGTATTTCACTCTACGAAGTGATGAAAGGCCGCTAGTGCATTCGAACAATCAAGAACTTTTTTTTTTTGATGAGGTCATGTCTATTAAAGAATTTGATTCTTTAACCTCTTTTAATGTGTTTGTTTTGGTGTTTTCAGTTGATTCCAGTGTGGTGGATATGGTTCTATTACATATGTCCAGTGGCGTGGACACTTCAAGGAGTGATCCTTTCACAGCTTGGAGACGTGGAGAGCATCATAGACGAGCCAACGTTCCATGGCACGGTGAAGGAGTTCATTGAACTTTACTTCGGCTACAAGCCAGATATGATCGGTGTATCTGCAGCTGTTCTCGTCTGTTTTTGCGCTCTCTTCTTCTCTTGCTTTGCACTTTCAATCAAGTACCTCAATTTCCAGAGAAGATAGAAGTCCTCCTATGTTATATCACTTTCATATTTTTGGCCTGCCTTTTTCACTGGTGTTCCGTTCTACGAGTAGTAGTTAGGATTTTTTTATGTTTACCACAGAGAGACCTATAGTTAGCTTTTCTTGACATTGACGAAAAAAACAAACCAAGTGCTCCTACTCAAACTCTCACTGAGATTTTCAGTTTCTCAAAAATATTTTCATCTCGAGTGCTCCTACTCAAACTCTCACTGAGATTTTCNTTTTTTTTTTTTTTTTTTTTTTTTGAAGGTTTCACATTTAACCCATGAATATGCTAGTTCATTCAGCGTCTTTCTATTTGTTGTATTTTTGTTCGTAAAATACTAATATTACTCCATGTGTTCTAAAAAATGATGTGTCACAAACTCACAATGATGAATGTTTTCAATTTCTTATGTTGTGGAAAACAGGTCAGTTGTTTTTTTGGTCCGAGGTAGGTTTTTATCACTTTTTTCTATAGAAATATATATATTTAACAATTCTTCGCTACCGTCACCGATCCAAATATCCAATCATATCCTCCCAACAAAACACTTCATTGGTCCTTCACGCAATCTCGTCACTTCTTGATCCCGAACAACCGCTTCCCTGGGTCGGTTTCTTCCACGTCGCCTCGATTCATATCTCTTCTTCTACATCCGACAAATATATCTGTAGAAAACAAATCGAGAAATTGATCGCTCCGTCCAAGCTATGGAGATGAATAACGAAGTCGACGGTGATGAAGAAGAAGACGTGGAGGTGTGGGATACGTTGAGTAACGGATTCAAACGCGCGAGAGTCGTTCTCGATCAGAACCGTGAGTTGATACAACGGGTCAACGAAAACCACATGTCTCGGATCCCTGATAACGTCGCTAGAAACGTTGCCCTGATCAACGGTAATATTTTTCGAGTTATGGAGATTTACTCTGTTTTATCTGTCGATTTCGCCAAAAAATTCGATCAGCAGCGGAGGAGGACGGCCAAGAACGTCGACACTACAACAACTACCACCACGGCCGGTTCTTACGGCGGCAGACGGAGCTCTTTCGGTTCCTGAGACGCAATTCACAACAAGCTCCGATTTTAGCTTTTGCTGTTGGTGTTGATGTCATTAAGGATCCTTGCATTAGTATTTTGTATGTTATATTGAAACTGAAAAAGTGGTCAAAGCCACTTTGTCAAAAATTAGTTCCAACATCTTGATGAATCAGTTCAGTTTTCTAGATACGCATATGTAAACTCCCAAAAGGCCAAAAAGCCATGATAAAGCATATTTAGAAATTGAGAAAGGAGGCAGACGAGATAACAGAAATTGATGATTAAATTCATTAAGATAAGGAAACCGGTCTAACCATTTTTTATAATTGAAAAGAAAAAAAAAAGCAAAATCAAAAATTTAGAAATTTATGAAGGTGTCTATTATTCGAATGGTAGACCAACTAATGAGGTTCTAAAAATTTAAACTTTACAAAACTTGTGTATAAGTTAAATTCACTCAACTTCCTCTGACTGCTCTACAATGGGTACGAGCGAGAATCTGAAAAATGGAGAGGCAACTGAACTTTGTACCTGTGATGTATCTTCACATGACCAGTTGGTTTGGTTAAGCTCAGTAAACTCCTCACCAGGGTAGGACGAACCAGCTGATTTCCAAAGGAGAACTGATCTAAGAGTTTGTGACAAAACAAGTGTAAAGGAGGCACAAACAAACATTTTTTTTCTAAAGATAGAGAAGGAAGAAGAAGAAGAAAATAACGCCCAAGATTTTTTTTTTTTTTTTTTCTCTTTTGAATGAAATTCCACTCAATCAGAAGAGTACACGTTGTTCTAAGGATCAGTTTCTAAAACACCTTAGCTAAGCATTATTTCTTAATTTAAAACTACACATTATTGATTTATTTATTTTTACCTCTTAGGCTTTTAGCACTAAACTTGCTTACATACTTGCGTTGGAAATGTTCTAACATTCGTTATCCATATGACTCGATCTGGATGCAAGGATGCAATGTGAGAAGAAAAAGAAAACAAAAAATCCTAAAACCAGTGCTATATTTAATTTAACGTAAATCATTTGGTTTCATTAAGATGGAATATAAATACAAGTGCCAAAGAATACACGCAATATATACGACAAGATTTCCCTTCGGTAATTCCATCAAAAATATACTGTTTGTGTTCGTTTTTTCTTTGTTTTGTTGACGAGTAGGAAGGAAGTGATCTTTCAATTTTTTTTGTGGTGGAGTCAGTCATGATTCCATGAAGTCAAATGGGATGAAATTAAGAAAGAAACGTGTACTAAGAAAAACAGTAGCAATTGCCAGTTGGTATACAAACAGTAAACAAACTGCAACACAAGCGTGATAACGGAAATAAAGTGTCATAACTAGTTAAATTGCTCAAAATTTCACTACTTCATCATAAAAACTACGTTTGATGTCATATAATCAAACACACACCTTTCCCCTATTCCTATATCACCTTTGAGCGGTCCCGCACAGAAGACATATATAAAACAAACCTTCTCTACCCGTATCCCACCGCTGATGGTTATCTTAATGCTCGCATCCTCATGATTTGATCCAGAAGCTCCTCTTACATTTGCTCACCCACGTCTAAATCCCACTACAAGAAAACAAGTTATTTGCGAGGGAAGGATTCCAATTCCCTCGCAAATAGCCTGTAGCGAGAGATTTACGAGGAACAACAATTACTCGCAATTCGCTTCTTGCAAATTAAAAAAATTCATAAATCTTTTGCAAAAATTACGAGGAAAAGTTTCCATAACATATCTCTCGCAATATTTATCTAGTAAATCCCTCGCAATTATTACTATGGATTTGCGATATTTTAAAAAAATAATTATATTTTTGTTTTTGTAAAAAAATAAAATATATTCTGCTATGGATTTGCGAATAAACATAAAAAAATTTATAAAAAAATTTATAATTAAAAATTATTAAGAAAACAATATAATGAATTTAAAATTTAATTAATTTAACAAAGTAAATAATAATGAATTTTCTTTATCGAATAAATAATAAATTTTTACTAAAAACTTAATAACAAAAAAAAATAAAATACATGTGTAGATATACATAGACATATATGTGTATTTGTATCGGTGATGTAGCTTGGCCGGAGGAGAAGTTGACTAGCGGCGGAGAAGAGGGTGAACAGCGGCAGAAGCTTTGATTGCAAAGTTTATCTGGCAACAAAACAGCGAAGGAGAGGCAAGGGAGATAGGGAACGAGGTGGGAGAGAGAAGACGCAGCGGTGGAGAATATGAGATGCGACAGGGGAGGATATGCGATGCGACGGTGGTGAACGATGGCCGAACCTTTGAGATGTTGTGATGGTGAACGACGGCGAGACCTTCTAACTATGGTGGTGGTGAACAATGACGGAACCTTCGAGATGTGGTGGTGTTGAACAGCGGAAGGTTGGAGATGAAACTTCGAGATTGGGGAAGGAGAAGGGATAATAGCGAAATGAGTTAATTGATTTGGGTATTTTGTGTCCAAATTAATGAGATCTGGGAAGGAACTTTTGTTTTTTTGAAGAAACCAGATCACGAGACAATGGAGAAGAAGAAGATAAATAGAAGGAGTAGATTTGGTCCGTTGGATCTAACCTATCAACGGTGGATATATCATAAGTGCAATCCTTGTTTTTATGGATTAGCCAATGAGAAGTTTTCATTTCCTAAAGTTAATAAAACCCATATAATTCTTTCTAAATATTATTATTACTTCATTTTATTTTCTTAAAAAAGAATTATTCCAATAATTATCATATTTTTTAGTTATTTTAAATATCAGTAGAATTTTGTTTGTTCAGAAAAAAATATCAGTAGAATTTCATATAAAAAGTTTAAATATCAGTAGAATTTCAATTTTTTTCTTCAGTTTGCAATAGAGTTGCAATCGCACTCGTAATTCCATCGCATATCCCTCGCAAATTTGCTATGAACTTTATTTTTGTAAAGCCGTCGCAAAATTGCGATGGATCTGCGAGGAATGTGAATTCCGCTGCAAATATTTTGTACATTCCTCGCAAATATGCAACGGATTTGCAAGGACAATTTCTCTTGCAAATTTGCGACGAATTTATTATGGATGTAAAAGTTATAGCAAATGCCTCGCAATTCCATCTCAAATTTGCAAGGGATTATTTCCCTCGCAAATGTTCCTAGCAAATTGATTGTTTTTTTTGTAGTGTCAGAAACCTGTTTGACTACATCTTTCAAACTCCGCTACTGAGGAAATGGAGCCACGATGGATGAAGAAGCGGGACATAGTGCCTTGGTGGAAGGGTTAAGTTCGTGAGAATAGAGTTTTTTTTTTCTAATCGTGTACAGCAAACCCGCACTCCAAGGAATCGCGTTCGCTTGTGATAACTATATATCAACGGTGTATAGAGTGTATGTTAAGTTTTGTTTATCACGAATTTTTAATGAATTTGGATCGTGTATAGAGTGTCTCGCAATTGACCAGATTTGATGGATTTGGGAAACACGAAAAATTGCTCGTACGCAAAGACAGTCAATAGCATTAGTTGCCTCTGCCTCGTTTTACAAAAACAGTCAAGCATATAGCATCATCTGCTTTGCCGTGTATAGAAAACCCACGCTCCAAGTAATCACGTTCTCTCCAGGTAACCTCTTAAACACCTGAATGGCTTCCTCCATGACCCCTCATTTCGAGTACATAGCAATGATTAAAGCATAACCAATCACATCATCAGTCCTGATTCCATTATTCTGGCATAGAATTATACAAAATGCAACCATTCTCTTAATTCTAACGAACCAGGCCGTGATAACGCAGGAAGAACACTAACCAAATGTAATATAAATGTTCTCTAATGGCAATAAGGAGATCATCGTGGAAGGTTGTTATTACTGTAGAGCGATTTTTTTTAGGTATGATCCGTACGTCAAGTTGGCGCTGGTTTGGAAATAAACAACCAATAAATTCGTTGGTTGTCATAACAAACATGGAATGACATCTGCAAGTCGATATATATAGTAAGAGACAATAGTGCCATGCTAATTAGGTTCATCTAGACTTAAGGTGAATAAAAAACAAATGACCTTTTTTATTAAAAAAAAGTAAAAAATGATATATATATATATATATATATATATATGGTTGCACATACAATATATCATCTATTTTTAATTAGTTATAGATTTATATTATTTTATGACTATGATAAAATCATCTATAAATATAAATTATTTAATTGTTTGATATTGAGTGTAGTTTACATTAAATTTTATATAAATATAAATTGTAGGTGTGATTATTTATATATGGCAGCAAATTAGTCATTTTTTGTTCTTTGAAATGTTGAATAGATATTATGCAAAAGATATGTAAAATATGAACAAAACATAAGTAAAATATTTTTGTATTTGTTTTTATAACACATAAATTAGACTCTCATATATTATACCATCTATTTTTTATTGTCACATCAACATTTTGTTAGTTCATTAAAAATATATTTTTGTATAAAATTTTAATACAAGTTCTCAACTTTCATCTGGTTTTTTTCATTTTACTTTCAAACATCTAATACATTATATAATACTTTACTAATACAAATAAGTGATTACATTAATCTATTTAATTTTCCTGTACTCGTACATACTAGCCGATGTGGAATCAAACTTTTATTTGGAGGTGGTGGTTACTATTTATCTTCTAACACATATATGCATGTATTTGTTTTAGCAGAAACTTGTGTCCCTCGTGTATCTTTGATAACTTATTTTCACAAACATATTTTTTTTATTTGATGAATAATTTAAGTCAATCAATCGATAATCAAGTCAAAAGATTTTAGTTAGATATCAATTGATAATCAAGTCAACCTGTAATGATGATTATACAAATGATACATAACTTAAACCCATTTAAATTATTAATTAATGTCTTAATTTTATAACCATGACCTATATATTTATTATATAGTCTACCAAAACAACGTTTTTTATATATTTTTTAAGTATTATATTTTTATAACCAACTAATCATCCAAATCCAAATTTAATAAAATATTTTTTAATATAAATTATTCCATGGATTTTATTCTATTTTTTTAATCGCCTAACAGTATATATGGTTGTGTAAATAACTCTATCAAACGTGTTTAATAGAGAAAATTTTTGTTAAAGATTTATTTTTATTGTTTCATTTGTCTATATATTTAATTTATTGAAATTGTATTATTCTTTGGAATATCATCTTTAAGTGTATTCATTGCTATTAATTAATAATAATGCATGTAAAGTAATTATTTTAATCCCGGAATCTTGGTATGACTAAATAAACTAACTCATAACCTATTTTGTAACCAACTAATAAATCAAATAATAGTTATAACTTTATAACCTATAACTATTATATTTTCTACAAAAAAAAAAATTGTGTACTTTCGAAATATTAAATAGGGGATATGTAAACTGTAGCTGCAAGTTTTTGTGCTTGTAGCTAATTTCACAAGTTTGACAACATGTATACCCTAAAAAAATGGTCTCGAATATGGTTCATTCAAGTTATTGGACAGCAACAATTTTCTAAATTAAATTATCTTCACCAAATGTTTAAGTGGCTCAGGGTTGTGTATATATATAGCTAATTAGTTAACTATAGCCAATAAATAACAAGTTATTGGTCAATAACAAAACATATTTATACCCCCACAAAAGAGCTAAAAATATTATATTTTGATGTCGTTAGAGTTCATATTACTTAAAAAAAAAAAGTCTCTAATAAAAACATGAAAAATCTTGTAGTTTTTATATTAATTAATATTATGTGTTTTGGATCGAATACTGAAGGTATCTTCAATACAAATTGCCCTACAAGCAGATTGGAGATAATAAACGATCTTGGTCCTGGTCGAACTCTTCAATATGATTGCCATTCTAAGAACAACAATTTAGAAGTTAATATTTTAGAATTCAAAGCCAATAAAACAATTCTTTTTCGGGAGGATGTATTCAAAAGGACGATATGGCGTTGTGTCTTGAAACAAGGTTTGTGGATGAAGTATTCTCACGATTTTGTAGCATACAGAGGATCCAAACCGAGTAAATGTAAACAAGTATATTCATGGCGTGCCAAACTTGATGGGATTTATTTGGAGAAAAATTCAA
>NC_025700.1:5641966-5642993 GCF_000633955.1 Camelina sativa
ATAACCGCGGCTAAGTGCTGATTCGGGGTGAAACCAACCGCCATCATGCCATAAAAGGTGAAGTAGGTGAAGGTGAGGAACATGAACACCAGATACAATACAAACTTGCCTGCGTTCCAATGTCATTATATTAGTATTATTAATTATATAGTTAATGCAGATAGAGAATGATTGAGTTTTATGGAAAAAAGAATCAAAGAAAACTTACTGAGTGTTCTTTCAAAACCAATGGTGAAGTATGTGATGACACCATAGAGGATGGTTTGGGTGAGAATATAAGGTACCTCCACAAGACCTTGAGCAGCTGCATAAGGAATTGGAGCATACATTCCTGCCGCTTTCTCTCTGTAAAAAACTGTTCTTTCGATCGATACAACTGGTTGTACGGATGAAGCGTTACTAACTCCAAGAAATAGACAAGCCGAGTAGAGAGCCCCCATTACAGTGATCAAATCCTGTGAAGAAGTCCTCTTGGAACCAATGTCCCAGAAGACTGTGCCGAGTATAAGCGCAGCAATCGTTGTGAAGACCAATCTCACGAGATTGTATTCTGGACTTCTCCAGTAGACGAGGTTCTGTTTCCAGAGGCAGAGTAGAAATTGAGATGGTTGGCTCTGTGAATATCTTGAAGTAAAGCTTATTGGCTCTGAACCTTCTGGTGGAACACTGAGCTGCTTGATGTTTGTCTCCACCCCTCTGTAAAACATAGTACATATGGTTAGATTTTAAATTTTTTTGGTAGTGGTTGTTAAAAGAGATTCAAAAATGTGTTGTGATAGTTACCTAAATTGGTCAGAATTCTTGTATAAATCTGCAAACTCCATGTTATATTTCTCTTCCAAAGCAGGCGTAGTTACTTCAAGCATCCAAGTTGCTGGATTGTAACCACTTGAGATTGCAGGCACTCCGTGAATCCCCTGTAGAGGGTTTAGGGTTTGTCATATTTTACTTGGGGCACAAGTATCTGAGTGCAAAGATCAAAAACGAAGAAGAGAAGGCCAAGACAAGTACCTGAAAGTAATCTACA
>NC_025700.1:5643053-5643915 GCF_000633955.1 Camelina sativa
CCTGTCTTTCGACCAGCAAGAACATCCATCAACGTAGTTTTCCCCGCTCCGCTTGATCCAACTAAAGCTGTAAGAACACCAGGTGAAAAGACTCCGCTCACATTTGTTAACAGCTGTAGTCTTGTCTCTGGGACACCTTGAGAACGCATTTCCTAAAATTACAAAAAAGAAAAAGAATAAACATTTACGTAAACCATAGACAAGAGGTGATACTAAAAAAGTGAATAAAACAGAGAAGTGAATTTAAACCTTTGGCATATCAACATAATAGTTGACATTGTGGAAAGTCATTGTCAATGGTTGGAAGGGAAGGATCATTCCCTTTTTCTCACTTTTTCCTTGTTTTGAATCTGACATTAAAGCAGTTTTGGTTTCTTCATTGGGATCGTCTAAGACAACTGCTCGAGGTTTTCTTAGAGCTGCAAGAGAAAAAAACAAAAAAACTAAGCCTCACAATACTGCTACACATATCTAGAAAAAAAAAATCATTAGCAATAGAGATTCTCACGGTTAAGATAAGCCAGGGCGAGAGTGACCACGTTGTTGAAGAGAACTGCATAACCAATGAGAACCGCAATTCCAACCCAATACCAATTGTCATTTGTGGGAAAGCTACGTATCTTTAAAAGGTTGAATCCAATTGAAGTATCCGATATAGCGAATGGCTGCATGATATTTTAAAAGTGTATAGTTAAGCATTGCATATTATAATGCAAGTAATATTAGCTAGAATAAGAGATTATTGAACACACCGTCATCCACCGTGTGGCTGTGAATTCATTGACCGCAATGGCACGTTGTCCATAGGATAATGGCGAAACCCAAAAACCCCAAACCCACCAGGGTTTAATATCAGCTGTAG
>NC_025700.1:5644097-5647095 GCF_000633955.1 Camelina sativa
AAAAAAGTGAATAAAACAGAGAAGTGAATTTAAACCTTTGGCATATCAACATAATAGTTGACATTGTGGAAAGTCATTGTCAATGGTTGGAAGGGAAGGATCATTCCCTTTTTCTCACTTTTTCCTTGTTTTGAATCTGACATTAAAGCAGTTTTGGTTTCTTCATTGGGATCGTCTAAGACAACTGCTCGAGGTTTTCTTAGAGCTGCAAGAGAAAAAAACAAAAAAACTAAGCCTCACAATACTGCTACACATATCTAGAAAAAAAAAATCATTAGCAATAGAGATTCTCACGGTTAAGATAAGCCAGGGCGAGAGTGACCACGTTGTTGAAGAGAACTGCATAACCAATGAGAACCGCAATTCCAACCCAATACCAATTGTCATTTGTGGGAAAGCTACGTATCTTTAAAAGGTTGAATCCAATTGAAGTATCCGATATAGCGAATGGCTGCATGATATTTTAAAAGTGTATAGTTAAGCATTGCATATTATAATGCAAGTAATATTAGCTAGAATAAGAGATTATTGAACACACCGTCATCCACCGTGTGGCTGTGAATTCATTGACCGCAATGGCACGTTGTCCATAGGATAATGGCGAAACCCAAAAACCCCAAACCCACCAGGGTTTAATATCAGCTGTAGGAAATCATAAGAGTAATTTATTTTAGCAACTCGAATCAACAAATAAACTCTTTTATGCAAGAAGTAGTGAAGTAGCTAGTGATAGTTAACCTTTTGGAATAACGAATCCACCAAGCAAGAACACTATTAAGATTGCTGCAGATCCGAATGTGTTAGCAATGACCATATCTCTTGCTAGAGAAGCCATCATACGAAATAAACCGAGAGCCATTTGATGCACCGAGAAGAGGAGTAACATGTATCGGAAAAACCTAAGAGAGAACAAAAGGAGATTTGTTTGTAAGACTACAAAACTAAAAAAATCAAAGAAGTTAAGAAAAATATGTTAACGCCCAACGAAATGACTAACCTGCCTGGTGAGGGAGCAAGTCCCACACTGTAGTATACCACACAAGTCCAGACAACAGCTTCAAGGACAGAGTAAGGCACACGCAACAGCCAGCTGGCTATAGACCATGACCAAGCAGGATGAAACGAGTTATCCCTTTGCTTGTAAAAAACCGGGAGACGCGATATCATGAGAGGCAGTTCAGAGAAACCATTGAACATCATGTGCACTAGTCCAAAGAAAAGGCAAGACAGATACTCGTTGCCAAATTGTTCGTTTGTTGGGTGTAATCTAGTTCTCAAAAACACCGTGGCTGTGACAAATCCCACAAATGCAACCTTTAAGGAACACAAAATGTTACAGATCAGAAACATACAAGCATAAAGATAGCAGTGTGTGTAACTCTAGATGATGATGCCAGATACTAGGTAATGAAAATAGGTAGATAGATATATATACCTGACATGTCCTAAAAGTGTAAAGAAACCTGTGCCGGTTGATCAATAGTATTTCTCGTTCAAAGCAAGCTTTAAGATTTTCCCATCCTGATATGGCAAATTTGGTTCTGCATAAAGCTGAAGGATCCGCTGATGACTTATCAAATGGTGTGGCCAGCTTGGAATCCGTAGCATGCCCATATTGCGAGTTTCGGAATGCAGCCGCTATGTCTGAGACAGGAATGAACTGATATGGCTTCGAAGGATCTGCCCAATATTGAGCTTGATCTTTTTTGGAAGTCACCTGCATACAAACATTATATTTGATTAGAGAATAGGATTTTTACGTTACCATGTGAACTTATACTGCTAAGCTATATCTCTGAATCATAACTATACTAGTGAAAAGAGTTAGGATGTACACCTCTTGGAGAAAATCCGCAACACCTTTACGTGGTGGGAGACGGAATCCTAGAGACTCAAAAAATCCCACCACTTCTTGACGAGGGCCTTGATACACCATGTAACCTTCTGACAGAAGTATTAAGTCATCAAACAGATCAAATGTCTCTGGTGCGGGCTGAAGTAGTGCCATGAGAACAGTTGCATCCATTAGGTGGACAAAGTTTCTGATGCATTTCACAATCTGGAAAGTTGTTGAGCTATCAAGACCAGTAGATATTTCATCCATGAACAACGTTTTTCTTGGTCCAACAGTCATCTCTCCTGCATTATATATAGGTCAGGTTTAACAGTTTAGCACATAACAGAGCTGGTGGATAATTAAGTGAGATAGATATAAAGTTAAAGAGAGTGAAAGAGACCTGTTGTTACTCTTTTCCTTTGACCTCCTGAAACACCTCTCATCATATCATTACCAACGATTGTATCAGAACATACATCAAGACCAAGCACTCTAAGCACATAATCTGTGGAAACACTATGCTTTTCACCCTTGACAGAAGCAGCCTATAACAAAGAGAAAGTGTCAGGCTTTGTTGTGTGATCAAGAAACATGATATAGGAGCTATATGACACTGACCTTCATAAAAGCGTCAATCTCAGAAGAAGGACGTATACCCCTCTCTTTTTCTAATCGGGTTAAATCTTTCATGTAACCTATAACATCAAAACAGAAAATGTTTAAGAACATTTGACTGGAAGAAGATTTTATAGTGAGTGAGTAGTAACACCAAATGAAAAATTAACCTGCAAATCCTTCATTTGCACCCTGACATCTCGCAGCAAAATCAAGCGTTTCACGAACAGTGAGTTCAGCAATGTGGTTGTCGGTTTGACTGATATATGCTGAAGTCCTCTTAACATGGAACTCATCAAGATTCTCCCCATTGTAGGTAATGTTACCCGTTTTCTATAAAATCAAAAAGTTAAAAGTTTATATCATAAATACCAAAAAAGAAAGAAAAAAAAGTGAACAGAATCTTTGTATGATCAAATTACAAACCTTTAACACATATGCATGTGACTATTAAACTGTAACAGATACCAAAAAATAAGATGCATGTGATATATATGTGAACATAGAGTAAATAACTTCACATGTTTAAACCAACCTTTAAACTCT
>NC_025700.1:5647502-5648197 GCF_000633955.1 Camelina sativa
TTTAATTTAAAAAAAAAAAAAAAAAATAGGCAAAATCACGAGAGACATTAACCAAAGTAGGCAAAGCTCTAGTACCAGCTTGAACATCAGCTTCAATATTCAAATTCTCGAACCGGACTTCGATTTTTGGAACCTCCATACCAACTCTATAGAAATTTTTAAAAATATCAGTCAGATGTATATAAAAAAATATAATTTAAAAAAAAATATATTAAAAAATAAGAAACAGAGGAATCGAAGAGTCACACACACACACCGATCAAGCCGTTCTTTAATAGCAGAGAGGAGCTTGTAATTATCTTGATCACTAGTCGCAAGAGCTTGACGAACAAGCATCTCACGATCCGCACGATCTAGTTTCTTCACATCAATCGTCTGAACAACGTTCCCGTCGGCGTAACCACAAGTCGTCTGACTCTGCGTCTGAGACCGACGAAGGATCGTCGTACCGAGACTACTACTACCAACATGTCTCTGCGACGGTAACCTCCCGATCGCCGCCCACCGTAGATCCTCTTCATCTTGCTCGACAGTATCGGCGTTCGACGGCCGCGCGAACGATTCTCTACCAGTCTCAACGTCGAATTCGAAATACTCGCTCCCATTCGAAGCCGCCGCCATTGCTCTCCGGACGAAAGAAGAGATCGAAAAATCGAGATTTGTTCTTATCTCTCTCACTCTCTCACGATTTTGAG
>NC_025700.1:5648216-5659376 GCF_000633955.1 Camelina sativa
TTTTTTTTTTTTTTTTTTTGTTACTCTCCGAAAAATCAGAGAAAGAGAACCTTTTTTTTTGGGACTTATTCTGTTAGATATTTGATTCAGTTAAGGGGGAGTCTACATATATAAAGCGTATGCACAATCACCGGGCATATTTTGAAGGTACTTTAAATGACTATATTACCCTTCTTGGGTTTTTTAGTTTTTCCAAATGACGGTTTTTTTCTTTGTGGAGTTTGAGTAGCGTTTGAGTTTGTTTTTGGTATTCCTTCTAGAAGGTTATTTGAATAGTGATTACTACTATTTTTGATCGAATGTTTCTGTCATTATGGTGATTAAAATAGATAATTAAATTAAGTAGTTAATTTTTCTGTTTAATGCAGTCAACTAAGATTTTTTTCTTTTTTTTTGTTCCATTTAGTCAAATTGCATCTAGAGGGTATGCATGTATGTATTGGGGGAATTTAATGGTTAGATTAGACTGTTGAATTTTTAATTCGTAACTAATAAAAAAAGAAAAGAAAGTTTAATTAAACAGTGATGCCTTATAGAACTGAAGAATCTTGTTGAAGCAGTAAACTTAAAACTTATATGTAACCTGGAATTGCTAAAGATAGTAGTATTCTTCGTGGTGGGCTATATTATTCCAAATTTTCCGGTAGTACATAGGTAGATAAGTAGTTTGTTTTTCATTTTATTGTTTAAAAAATTGGAAAATTTAAGGATTGTTTGGTTGGGTTTTTTGTGAATTAGTTATTAACTTTTTACTGTTTTCTTAGAAAGTATAAAAAAAAGTCATAAAGTAATGATATTGGAGAATTAACGTAAAAGAATTTTCGTTACATCTGCGTTTTAGTAGATGTCCATTGCCGTTACACAAACCCTTAATTCCTTTTATTGTTGCAAAACAACTCATATTATAGATGGACACGAAATCGTTTTTTTCTTTCTTTTTTCTAGGCCGAGATAGACACGAAATTAAAGAAAATCACATTTTTTTCGTTGATGTTTTTATCAGTTACAATTAGAGATTTCGTTCGGTGGAAAGGATATCAAAGTTTTCTTTATAAATCTGTGCTAAGGCACATTAAAGTCGGGCTACAATTTTCAACTGGACGAGTCAAATAAGACGAGAATAGAGAACATCTGAACTAAATAGCTCGTCCAACTTAAACTATCGACGAGTGTGCCGTTAATTGCTTGTCGTTTTTCTCTAACTGTTATTTTCTCTTTTTTGTCATCTTTTTTTGGTACGTACACCCGTATTTATATAATGCTATGTCGGTTCATCCATCAAAAAAATCGTAATGCCCTTGTTCACATTCCAATGATTTTGGACTTTATGTGTGAATATTCATGGGCCGGGTCTTACGTGGGAGTGAGAATCCACCCCCACCAGTAATTTTGTATTATTATTGTTTACAGCTAAGTTCAACTCTATCTTTTTGAATAATCTTGTAATTATAATATTATATATTATCTCAAAATATATGTATTGTTTAGAGACATTCACGAATTAGTAATTGGTATCATACAAATTCTACACAGATTGTAAGTTATTCTAACGTACAATTTTTCTTTTTTGTTAATTATTGGGCTACAACAGGTCGGTCTATTAGCCAAATTCCTACATTCGTAGAGAACAGAACTTGATCTCTGGTGTGATGGTGCATTGTGCATTAAGGACTTACCATTGATAAATATACAAATTTTTACTCGGATTTGTACATAAATTTTAATTTTATTATCCAATAGCAAATTCCAAAATGATTTTGATGATATAATTATCATCACTAATGATGGTTCCCACTTGGCTCACTGTGGTACGTAATTTCCTAATTTAATTTTGGTCTCGAAACACTAGTTTTTTGGTGGGCTTTGTATTATTTCGCCTCATGCACGCTTATTATATATAAAACCCATTATGAAAAAGCAATATTTTTTCATACGAAACCCCAAGGGGCAGCTGAGGACGACGATCGTAAATGAGGATGATGAGAGCGACGAGGATGATTTGTTCTAAAACCCCATGAGACCGAGAGCGACGAAGATGATGAGAGCGACGAGGATGATGATGAGAGCGACGATGATGATGATGATTATTATGATGATGATATTTCTGGTGATGTTACAGATCTGCTTGCAGGGATAAGCAATGTCAAAGCCCTTCACTTATCTTCTGATACTCTTGAGGTCAGTCAGTTTTTCTTCATACATATACTTCTATCGTTCTATTAATCATTTGTTTCAAAGTCTCATTTTGTATTCATGTGTTTGTTTTGGTTGTGACTTATATAAATATATATATATATATATATATATATATATATATATCCAGGTGTTTCACTTATGCTGTGATACAATTCCGGTGTTTCACAACCTCCTTACTCTATATTTTGAGAGTCACAAAGATATAGGCTGGCAAGTGGTGCCACTCCTCCTCAACAACTCTCCAAACCTAGAAACTTTAGCCATCGAGGTATCATCAATTCCGTTCGGTCAACGCAACATATAATTCTCTTTCTTTGTGAGATTATTTTTATTGTTCATGAATTTGCTTATTCTTTTCTTTGCTTTAATGTTTATACCTAAATTATTTTTGCTTTTCAGGGTCTTGTGCACCAAGTTACAAATATGTGCGGGGACGCCTGCCCTTGCATCCCTAAGAGAGGAGGAAGAAGAAGAAGATGGAAGAGGGAGTATGCTGTTTATCAACATGTCAAGTGAAGGTGCTAAATATTTCAGGGTATCGAGGAACTCTTAGAGAGCTGAAACAGATGAGGTATTTCTTGGCAAACTTGAAATGTCTTGAAACTGTCAAAGTTGGTGTTAAAGTGAATCGCCAAGAAGACAACAATGGTAATAACAAGTACCAGAGGATCACCAATGCTGTTATGAAGCTTCCTAGAGTTTCATCAAACTGTCAGATCCATTTCTTCTGATTTTCTCTCTTAGAAATTGATCATTAGCATGCCAAAAAAATACTTTAGAAGATGGACGTTTTTTATGCTAGGATATACTATAATTAATCACTAATTTGTTATATATTTAGGGAAAGAATAAAGAGAAAGTGCTCACTGATGAGAGACATGATTCTGAATTTAAGATTAGTCTTTGTTTTATTTTTGTTTTTTTATATATCTAATTATAAAGTCTTTGTCATTATGAAAATATATAAAAAATGTCCGCCTAATTCTGAAGAGCACTGCCATCTTAATTGATGTTTGCTTCTACTTTAGAGGTTCAAGGGATGTTTTTCGAGATAACAAAGTAACCAGTGTGGAATTTTTTGAGGACTGTGTTATCGTGAAGACTCACAAAGTAAGCTTTGGTCCTGCCCAGCATGTTACAAAAGGAAGATAGGATTATATCCGTTCAGTACTTTATCTCATTTACAAATGATTACTCAAAGAAGGTCTCGATCGATTTCTTGAAAACTAAGGATGAAGCATTCAAAAGCTTCGTTGATAGGAAAAAGATGGTTGAGGTTCAGACAGATAGGAAAGTCAAGAAGCTTGGAACGGATAACGGGTTTGAGTATTGTAATCAGCAGTTTGATTCTTACTGCAAAAGCGAGGGCATCATAAGGCACATGACATGCACATATACACCACAGCAAAACGGAGTAGCAGAAAGATTGAATCTAACAAACTATTAATAAGGTCAGAAGAGTTAAAGCAGTTAAAGTCAAAGGTTTTGGGCAGAGGCTGCATCGACAGCGGTCTACTATTTATGGTTAAACATTTCACACTGATAGAATATAAGAATATTCTCAAAACAACTTACCTACGATTGTATATATGTTGCTATATGTATCCCATCTATATAGGAGAATCTCTGTAACATATTCGGCTATATATAAAGCCTTGGATATCAATGAAAGGGGCAAGGCAGTTTACCCATCTTTCACACACAGGTCACAATGAACACTCTGTCCAATGATCCAAAACCTCTTCTTCTTCCACAAACTCTTCCTTAGTCCTCCGGGTTGCAACAGTCGCAGAAAGACTTGATCATATGTTCATGATTCAATGATAGATCAATCAAAACCAATTATTTTGACGAAACAAATGAAACTGTACTTACAAGTTTACATCAATAGCACCCTTTCACTTTAGATATTCTTAAAACATCACAAGGTTTGAAGAACATTGCACAACAAAAACTTCAAGTAATAACCGCGCCAAAAAGTAAAACACAACTCCTAACATGATCGATACAGGAAGAGCTGGTAAAGCCTTCTGATACACAGACAATAGCATCAATGTAATCCCCAAACCGGCTATGATCGCCAAGTAACAAGCGTAAACCGTCATCAGATCATACATTGCAGCTCTTCCAACCAAAACACTATAGAAGATGAAATCCCCAAGTCCTAACTTGATAGCACCTGATGATCCCAACCCAATCCCTTCAAGAAACGTCTCTGAATTCTCAGCCTGATCAGGTCTTCGATCAATCAACGGCACAGATATCTCTGCTCTTTCACTTGAACCCACACGTTCTTCTTCTACTTCAGCTGATCCAACCACTCTTACTACTTCATTTCGATTAGTCCTGTTCTCAACGTCATTGTTATCATTCTGGCTAGATCTCTGCTCTCTCCAAACTCTCCTCTGAACCAAACGTGAATCATTTCGAATCACAGGCCGTGCTTCGTAAACCAAAGCCGGGATATCTTCGTCTCTAGATATAGCCATTTCCACAAGAAGACGTAACGGACCAACAGGTAAAAGAACAGCAGCAATGTCATAAAGTGCCAAAGCTACGAGAAGAACCCAAGTAGTCCATTCAGGCAATAACGTGAAGAAGTAAGCAACTAAAACACCAATCCAAACCAAGTAGCCTTGAGTGACCAAAATCGAAAACTTGGACATGAACACAGCGAAGACACCAACGACGGAGAAATTGAATAGAAGTATCAGAAACGTGATGCAATCAATCGGGAATCTAAAACGATCGATCAATAAAACTAAGATTTCTCCACCTAAGTTCCCTAAAACGATGAAGGCTGAGAAACCCATGTAAAATTTCAAGAATTTAACACATCTGAGGTAAAAGAGAAGGACGAGAACGAACGTTGCAACGGTGATTGCAGCGACGAAGACGAGTGAATTCAAAAAGGCACCTACGAATTTGTCCCATGATGAATCTGAATCGCTCTCGGAGTAAGCTTCTGTGGCTATGGAGGAGAAAGAGGCGGAGGAGGAAGAAGAAGGGTCGGAGTTTAGGATACAGACAAGTAGAACAACGGTGAACATACAAATCGAGACAGGTGTGAGGATTGCGATGAGTTCTTCGCCTAATGAATCTATAATGCTTCTGGGTCTTTGATTTCGATCCATTGGGTACCCAAAGGTTTCAGCTTTTGGCAAGTCAAATTGACGAATTCGATTAAGGATGGTGAAGGATCAGACGAAGAAGAAGCTAATACCTTTTTCAGATTTTTTATTTTTTTTTGTCTGAGCTTCTTCAATTCACTCTACAACACGACGTCGTTTGGTTGCAGTTCGACTTTTAAGCTTTTAAGTTATGAGAGCATCTTTACTGGTAGGTTCATATTTTGGAGTTCTTACATTTTTTAGTATTAAAAAGTGTACTTTTATAAAATAAGAACCTTTTATTTGTTAATTAAAATTGTACTCCTCCAATGGTAAGCTCTTATAAGTTAGGTTCTTGGTTTTGAAAAAAATTGTACTCTTTCATTGGCCACCTCAAACAAGCAAAACAAAAAGATGACCAAGGAACATAGACCATAATAACTAAAGCAATTAGAAGATGTGGAATGTGAAAATAAATTGGATATATGGGTACATACAATCCAACCAACCAAAAGAAGCCTTTCACCAGAGCTATTGAAGAGAAGCACACACAAACTAGATCCAATTTGATCAAGTAAAAGATACATGCTAGTTCCAATTTGATCAAGTAGAAGTTACACGTTCATACTTCATAGCCATTGTTATTATTATTTAAAAGTTACTCAATTATTTAGGTGTCTCTTTGTTTGGTATTGTGATCTTGTATCAAATCAGAGATCATAGCAATAAAAACATTACAGTTTACATTTTAGTAAAAACACACAACTTTGCTCCAAAGATCTTACTCTCTATGGTAAGGGCTTGTTAGAAAAGATGAAGAGATATTTTGAGTTTATTCTGTTTCCATTTTGGAAGTGCATAGAAGTCAGATTTCGCCATTCCAAATCTCTCTTCGAACTCTTTCTCTGTTAAGTACGCCTGAGAGACAGATAAAATTGCATTGAAATGTTTTATGTGATTGTAAATAATAGAACTAGAATTTCTATATGGAATTGCAGGGTTTACCTCTCTTCTTGTTGCATCTATATCTTTCACTGGCTCCTGAGAATCAACTCTAAGCTGTTCATATGAATATGCAAGTGACTCTAGACTACTGAGATCAAGATTGATTCCATTGAGTGGATTCTTTTTAGAAATGTCTGAGTTGGAGCTTGACTCTTGTCTCGTCAATCCTGCATCGGAAATTGCTTTGATATTAGATTCTAGAGACAAACTTAAGTGGAATCATTACGAGTTGAGGAATCTAATAGTAAAGAAAATTGACATAGTTTGTTGTTTCTGCACTGCTTTCATCAATTGAGTGATCTCGAAGCTGTGTGATACTTTTCTGATACTTACGAATTACGAGTCATATAACTAAGAACTTCAATGAAGAGGTTGACATACGAAACCTTACCATCACTAGAAAGAGATTCTGAGAAAAGCTTTTTGACAACTGGAGTTGAGTTACTGCTGCTTGTCCTGTCTTCTGAAGAGCTCAAGCTCGAAATCTTTTCGCTGGAGCAAGGTGATACTCCTCGCTCTGATCCATTTGAGCTCACAGATCGACTTTGTAAATCACGTGATGCATTATCCTTCGAGCGTGATCTCCAAGGGCTTCCACTAGGTCTCTGAAAGCACAAATGTTGTAGCTACTTCAAAACACATTGATCTTTCTTATATTTGGCTTGTTTACGATCATAATAATAGAGACGTCGGACTACTCTCGCATTCCAAGAAGTCCATTGGCTTTGTAGGTCATTACTGTAACATATCTCAAGTAAACAAGTTCTTTTGACTGTGACTTACCTTAGTGATTGTCTTCTTTCCTTTCAGACTAGCAAGCTTCCTTTCAAATGAATTACCTTGCATCTGCAATGTTTCCATGCATATTATTAGTGGAAGTACACCAAAACCCAAAAGTTGAAACTCAGTCGAATACTATCGAAACATTTTGGAATATCCTAACGCTCTGTTTGAGGTGACTTCAATCAAGATGGGAAGAGATATCTTACGTTCGCCTTTTCAGGAACCCACTCAAAGAAACGGGTGAAAAATGGTGGCTCATGGCCTTCTGTGATAACATATACAGGAGTCCTCACGGTTAAACCTTCTTCCATAATATCCATCTCTAGGAATTTCTGCAATTTCACAAGTAGGATGGACTACGAAATATTAAAAAGGAAGCCATATTTCATAACACAGAGTATGGAAATGATCCCATTTCTACCAAGTATCAGCCTAACTCTGCTTAATGTCTGTGCTGCAGTTCCACCAAAAAACAGCAAATATAGCACTTGGAAGGCCAAATAAAGAGCAAAATTACCAGACCAAGAGTAAGAGCTTCTTGCTTCGACTTTATGTTTGAGTTTAATCCAATCCAAACATATACTTCACTTTGGCAGTCCAACAGTAATACATCTTCAGTAGTTAAATCATCTTGCACAAAATTATATATCTCTTTCACCTGAAAATCTCATGCACAGAGTGGGTATAAGATAAGAGTATTCCCAGCTGATCTCTAATCACTTAAAAGATCGCGTCAATACACAGATGAATTGTTACCTTGAGTACATCTGAACAGAAGAGCCAAAAGTCATGGACCACTTGTGTTAGGCATTATTTATAGCTGAACCATGGCAGAACTAACAATAATGTAAGATGATATAAAAAAAATTTGAAAGATGTTTACCATTATCTGAACTGCACGAACATGTAAATAAATGTGGTTCTTCTATTTGTTTTCTCATTTCCTTTTCTTTGGGGTATTCTGACTTCCCACCAAGCAAATCCCAAAATGTATCTGGTTCATTTCCTTCCCTAATGTATATGGGTTGACAAGATGTCTGCAGATGGGAACGAAGAAATAGACTTGTTGCTAGTGATACTGAACATAACCCTAATAAACCAGAATAAATGTATGACATGGACTTAGTAAACAGCAGCTGAGAGCTAAAGTTACTTACATCAAGGAAATATAGCATTCTGTCAAGAACATCATGATCGGAGTCTGATGAAAGTTTTCCAATCCAAGTGAAGGCAGAAGCTCCATATTGTAAAATGTAAGAGTAGGATGAGTTCAAGGAGGTTGCTACCTGAAGGGGGACAATTTTTCATATGATTAATAATACGTGAATGGCCAAAGAATTACGGTATCTTAACAAATCAGAAATGCACAAAGTACTAAAGAACCCACTAGATCAACTTGGATTGCTTGCATGTTCCTTGGGCTTGTTCCTTGAACACGGAAAAGAGAAGCCTTGTTCTCATTATATTCTTCCACTTTGTCTGCCTTCTCTGCTAGAAACGTTTTGTACCGTCTACTCAAACCGCCCTTAAAAACAACCAGGGACTGGAACATTGGGAAAAAACGAGAAGGTTCGCTTCCCTGATGTATGTGACACTGGATGAAGAATGTTGAATAAAAACGATCAGTAAGTTCACAGTGTTGATCCAAAAGGAAAGGAAAGCAAACAAATGAGCTAGGAACTAACCAGTACAGATTCACCCTTTATTGAACCAACAATGGCACTAGCATTGGTTATGGCATCATCTCTATCTTCCTGCAATGAAGTTAAATAAACAGAATGAAGTGGAACAACTCACAAATGATTGACAAAAAAAGAAATGACAAAAAAAGAAAGAAAAGACTACAGCCTGCGTACCTGTATGCTTTCACAACCTATCCATACATATAATAGATGTTCCGTTCTTTCATTATAATCATATTTATAATGCACAATATAGCAATCGCCGTTGAATAGCTTTGTCTGGTCCGGAATGGAGAGAAGCGAGACCTCATCACCACCATCTACACGCCAAACCTGAAATTAGTTAAAGAATCCCATTAATCAAGCTTATGCTCAGATATGTGACAGTTTTGGTATGAAGTACCTTCAGAGTGCCCCGGCAGTTTGCATAGGGAGGTTCATCTTCTTCATCAGGAAGCTCCTCAACATCATATCCTTTCTGTTTGAACATTGCTACATAAAAGTGTTTATAATTTTAGTATCTGATGTCAGTAGTTTTCTTAAGCAACTTTTGTATCATTTTCTAAGAACCAGAGCAATATGAAACAGACCTGCCATTTTTTCTCGACCCTCATTGTAAAGGCTAGACTCCACGGTTTGAGGCCACTCATTGAAAAATGACCTGAATTTAGCATTTTCAAGTCCTTCCGTTAAAAGTACTAAACTTGTGCTAGTTGAGCGTCCCTCCTTTCTTAGAAATTCCTAGAGCATAGCAAAATTAAATCATATTATAATAATGGACTTTCAGATGCTCTGGCAGAAACTAAGAGAAACACAGGTGAAGCGACAGATTAAGACTCCAGAGTCATATACAAATGTGCTTCATATCAATCATATTATATTACCAATAGTAGTACTTACTTCTGAGGATGAGATGCATGTCTTCCTTTCTGTAAGTGATGTGTTTCGTCCCATCCAAACGAATACTTCACTGTAACAGTCCAGCATGTAGCATTTGTTCTTTTCAAGAATATCTTTGCCCAGAGAACCTGTTCCAGTTGGATGTAGATTTCCCCGGGTATCTATCCTGTTCATGAAAGATTTTTAGTTGATTAATGATGCTGGAACAGGTTGTAGATTTAAGTAGCTCCTCAAAACAGAGTAATGTCGCCATAAAACCACATCTCACCAGAACAATTCTGCACATGTCGCCTGAGTCTGTTCTTGGGTGGTAGAAGATGAAAGCTTGGGAATGGGAGCATAACCACCAAAGAAAGACCAGAATTCACCAGCGTCTGAATCACCTGAAAATTTTCCATCCTCTGCAAAAAAACAGAGAAGTGATTAGCTGTTACTATTCTTTCATTCCTTTCGTTCAAAGAAGGAGTTGAAAATGAGGAAAATCTTACCAATAGTGGCCACCTCACATCTTCCGTCATGCTTGTTATCCTTTATATATTGCACAACCTCAAGGGATTTAGCTTTTTCCTGAGTGCTTGAGTTGCAACCAGCAAAGAGAAAAACTTTTGATGCAGTATCGAGAATGAACACATCATCATGGTTCAGTGATGACCGAAGAAAAGGCACCTTATGTAGATTCAAATCAAGGGAAAACAATAAAAGTCAGATTAAATGAATATACACTAGACTCGAAGAAAAGAAACTTAAAAGGGAATCAATCATAAGTTTTAGCTATATCTCCCAGCCTGCAACTTTATCCAGACATAAACAGGTCAAGACACATACAGAACAACAAGTCCACACAAATGAATAAATAAGATACATCATAAACTATGCACCAGAAAATGTTCAAAGATTCCTAATCCAAACACATAATTACCTCTTTAACACGAACTACGTGATCTCCCTTGCAGCTTAGCAAGGTGACTTGGTACGTCTCCCCAACCAATCCATTTTTGGGGGAATACTTGCCTTCAACAGGTATAATACAAGGTTTGAAATAAGAGAGAAACTTCTCAGTCTCTTGACCTTGAACTTCACGGTATTGCACCGTACAACATCCAAGTGCTGCATCTAACTCTAGTGCTTTGTCAGATGCCAAAACTGAGTCCAACTTCAAGATGAAAAAAGGGTTAAAAAACAATATAAAAAAAAAAAAACTCAATGTTATTTTCAAAAGACAAAATTTTAAGCAAAAAAAAAAAAAACCTCATTTGCATCATTTCCCAGCCAATAGTGAATTTCATACTGGGGAGATCCGACCTTAGGCAAAACCGTCTACACAACATGATAGAAAGTTAGAAACATCTTACTCCAAGAACTAAAAGTTAAAATCAACCACACTAGTTCAACAATTATATACTTGTGAAAGAAACAGCTTAGTACTTACTCTGAGAACAAGGTATGCATTTCCAGAGTGGAATTTTCCAAAAGAAGACTTCGGG
>NC_025700.1:5659442-5674266 GCF_000633955.1 Camelina sativa
CCCCCCCCCCCCCCCAAACAAACAAGGTTTAAACATAAAGATGTCTATGATGGATCTAATCTAATAAACAAAGCCATACATACCTTTTAGTTCCAACACCTTGAAGTGCTGAATCAATGTCTTTGCTTAGCCTAAACATTTTTGGTTTTTTCATCGTCTCTGTAAAAAAAAAAAAAACAAAATCCAAAGTAACGCTTTAGTTTTAATCAAAATCAAAAAGAGGAGAGAGAGAGTAGGAAACATTCAATCCACCAACAAACAACGTTGTTCCCAGATTTAATTTACGCTTTTTTTTTTTTTTTTTAATATAAATTGTAGTCTTCTCAGATTCAAATAATTAATTAATTTATCCACAGAGAAAACAACAATTCAAAATTAGTCGGAAGATGATGATCCATACAGCTTTTTCGACTGTAGAGTACTAACAAAAAAATCATAACCCAGAATAATAATAAGAACGCTATAACAAAAAGCAAACCGCCTAAAATCTCCAAAGATGGAATTTGAAACGCAACAAAGAAAAAGGAAGAACCACAACAATTACTCGGAATCAACTGAGAATGCTTGCTTACAGATATCAAAACACACGAACACCGATTCGATCCGATCGTCCTGATTCTGTAGCGAAGAAAAAAAAGAAAAAAAAACTGAAGAAGAGTGAGAGAGAGAAANAAAAAAAAAAAAAAAAAAAAAAAAAAAAAACAATTAAAGGACGACGAGAGAGTGGCCAAAACCTAAAAGGAAACGGATGAAGAAATAATTTCTTTTTTCTTTTTTTTTTTTTCTCTTATTGCTTTTGTGATCTGCAAACAGTAGCATTTTATGGGTCCAATTTCAAAGAAACAAAACAAAAAAAGGCGCCTTTTTTTGTCTGACATTTCCTTTTTTTTTTTTTTTTTTTTCTTTTCCTTTGTGTGAATGATTTTATCATTATTATTATCTATATGAGAAATCCTTTTACATAGATTTATATCTAAATATTAATTTGTTACATAAACTTTTATTGAGAAAGTAAAAAATTTATATCCATAACTGCATTGAAAAACAATCAACCAAAATTAATGTATATATATATATATATACTTACTGAAAACATTATTATATATGTATTATATTTTACACACAATGTGTGTATCAATTTTTTTTGTTATTCCCCACACGGCAAAAACGATAATTGACATTGTGATTATCTTTAGGACGTTGGTAATAATAACAAGTTAACTAGCTAGCATTTTATACAACTTAATTAATTAGTATCTTATTATCTGCATAAGTTAATATTCTAGAAATGCTATTCCCATACTATAGTTTCGATGTTGCTATTTGCGCTTAATTCAGTATCTTTTTGTTTAACGAACCGACTACTAGATTAAAAGGAAAAAACAAGAAAAAGACGAGAGCTATATATCGACATTGTAATGCAATAGAGTTAACATCTATTGAGAAAACTGGATTTATTAACCCACCATCCTTAGAATCGAATATTCAAATTAGGAAAATGTTCTCTCAGAATCAATCATTACTTATTCAAAGCAATTCCAATTGGTGAATATGTCATTTGACATTTGAAAGATAAAGCATGGTTTCTAATTAATTAAGTAGAACCAACAAAAACAAAACAAAAAAAAAATGTGAGAAACAGTACTTGAGTGTCGTTTGGGCGTAATTTTTTTTTTTCTATTTTTCCATCGCTGAATTTATTTCTAAATAAAAATACCAAAAAAATTAGACACCAGTCTTACAAGAAAAAATTTGAAGGAAAAAAAAGACACATTTGCTAATTATATAGTTGAAAACAAAAATAATAAAATTTTATTTCAACAATTGGAAGTGCTTTGATTAATTAAGAAGAAGAAAAATGATTTAATTACAAATTATCTATTTTGGAATTAAAAAAAAAACTAATTAAACGTCATTAATATAAATACCATACACAACAACAACATTATTGTAGAAAGAAAACAAATTGAATTAGTCTCATCACTTTCAGTTAATTCGTTGCTGCTACAACGTCACACGGCGATGGTTGTGATCTCTGAACTTTCCGGCGGCTCCAATGGCGGTGATCCATACAAGAATCCTCAAGAAGAAGAAGAAGAAGTGAATCAAAACGAGAATCCTCAAGAAGTTGTAGAAGTGAATCTTGCTCCTGTTACTCAAGAACTTCCTAAAGGTGTCATGGAGATCATCGTCGCTCGCGTGCCAATATGTTATTACCTGAAGCTAACTCACGTATGCAGAGCCTTTCGTCAACTAATCGCTTCGCAACAGCTCTTCCTAACTCGCTTGCGCCACGGTGTCACCGAATCGGTTCTTTATGCATTGATCTCGCTCCCAGCACTTGATACCCGACGCTGGTTCATTCTTCATCGTAGCAACATGTCTTCACGATTTATCAGAATATATTCTTCATTTCCTCCCACGTTTCCTGGATCTGCTGCCGTCACAATCGGACACAAGATTTACGTAGTGGGTGGTTACGTCGGCTTTTTGCAACCCTTAACGGATGCTATTGTCATCGATTGCAGATTCAATACGTGGCGTTATCTCCCAAATATGCAAAGGGCTCGTTTCTATGCAGCCGCCGGAGTGATCGACGGAAAGATTTATGTAATCGGTGGTCGCAAGAAACAAGATGATGACTGGATCGAAGTGTTCGATGTAGAGCTTGAGATTTGGGAGACTGTGCCTAGTCAATGCCCTAACGATGCTAGTGCGAGTGGAATATTTGGTACGTCTGTGGTGATGCAGGGGAGAATCTTCATTTTGGATCATCTGAGTTGTTTGGCTTACGAACCAAGGCAAGGTCTATGGCAGTCATGGGGACTTGAAAGTCAACTTAAGAGACTTTGGCGCCCGTTTTCTTGTGCGGTTAGAGATTTGTTGTATTGCCTTGATCTTACGCTTTCTCTTGGACATCCAATAGTGGTATATTATCCGAATGAGTTGGTTTGGAGACCTCTGATGGGCGTATCCACTTCTCAATTGCCTATGCACAGTTATGATCATTGGTCTAAGATGGTGAATTTTGGTGGCAAGTTGTTGATTTTGGGCGGCTATCACGGGAGAGTACATGATGTTTGTTGTGTAGAGATTGCGTTGGAAACACGTCAAGGAGGTCAGATTTGGGGGAATGTGGAATCGACCTCGCTTGTGTATACAGACGACCTGCATTCGGCTTGCATTGAGATTTGTCTAACTGTTACGGTTTGATGATTCATATCGTGGTGCATGGTTTCTTGCAGTACTTTGCAGGTATGTTTCTGTGATGGTTTCTTATGTTTCAGACATTTTCTTGAGCCTCAAGTCTTAGTTAAGCTTTCATAAACTTGCAGGTGAAGTTTGAGCAGCTTGTTGATACACGGGAGCAAGTATGAAGCAAAGTGACTCAGAAAGTGTGATTTGACACATTGGAAAGTAACTCGTCCTTCTTAATCTTTGTTCACAATGTGTAGAGTCGGCCACTGTTTTAGCCTATATACCAAATAAAATACTACGAGACTGACTTCTTCGAATGCATCTTTATTTTGGGTTTTCTTTTTTCACTAACTACTTCCGGTTTGCTTTTAGTTATATAACTACTTTTTTTGTAAGAAACCAGAGTAGTTTATACACTAATGAAACCTAATCTGCTTCTACTAAATGAGCAATTTAATTTGAAATCTTGGTATAGGTAGAGATGAAGATGAACACAGTGATTTAATTTACTGGCGGTTATGATTTTAACAATAGAAGTAGAGAGTCCTGATGAAGGCTGAAGTTCAATATATAGATCATATATACAAAAAGAGAAGATAATATCGTCTGTATGATACTTTGCTATATATCAATTTAAAAATACTCACTGTGCTTCAAGTATATGAGAGCAATGTAAAAGCAAGACAAATCTGATTGTTAACCTGGCTGTAATCTTGCTTTCAAAACAACTGATCAAGACGATATAATCCTCTCACGGACATTTTGAAACTACATTGTTTGATCTTGGTACGATTGTGATTCTGGTTCTCAAGGTCTAACAAATACAAAATTGACTGAGTTCTAGTAAATCAGTTAGTTCGCCAAAACCTCCTCCAAGCTCAGTCTCTGTTCCACCAGCCGACTCTGTGTCTGCAGCACCTTCAGGATCCTCTCAGCAATCTGCTGATGCTGCTGTTCTTACTGATTCGTCTCAGTAGAAACCAATGTCAGTTCAACTGCGTTCTGAATTTTTGCTTCTGCTATTTAGTTAGCTTCCAATGTATCGAAAATTCTTGGTCAACTATTTGTTTGTGTTACATTATATGATGGAAGATAATAGAATTGTTACAGCAGGTGTTAATTTTGATAACTTTAATGTTTACTTTAAAGATAACAGTTTCTCTCTTGGACCTTCTTGTAATACCTACCTAAATCACAGCTTTTGAATTTTGGATTGATGAGAGAGATTTTACCATTATGATCATCACAAAATATCAAATTTACTGAATGGTGGTTCGGTATCATCTTTATAAAGCTATTTACAAAGGTTTAAGATTACACAACCAGAAAACAGACAACGGTGAAAGAAACATAACCTTATCACTGAATAGACATAACAGTAAGATTCGACCTCAGAGCTTACTAGCTTGTCTGCCAAACAAAGAATGTCGACCTTCTGCTATAACCTCACCGGTCCTCTTGTTTCTCACAACAACAAGTGTTCCTTTATAACGTCCTCTCTCGCCTAATAATCTCGACGTTACCTCCAACTCCTGAAAGTATATCATTTCCATTTCACAATCATCCCTCTCTCTCTAATCCCATTCTATGAAACCTTTCAGAAACTGTCAAATAACAAAAAAGGTTGAGGAGACATACACCGAGCTTAGATTTAGAAAGGAATGCAGTAGACATGTCCACAGAAACAGAAGGAGGTAAGCCTTCGATTTGTACAAGCGCTCCACCAACTTCAGCGAATACGGTTCACATGAGAAAATGCCTCAGGTACTACTACTTTTTTTGGAGCAGATTTTTTGGCATCCTCTGGTACTCCAAATACATTCCAAAACATCAGTCTCTCATCTGCTCCTGCAGAAGCTACAGTACAACCATTCGGACTCATGGCCGTATATAGAACTCGTGATGTGTGCCCATTGAGCTCAGCCATTTTCACCATAGATGGGTACTTCCAAAGTGTAAGCTGGTTCTGAGTAAACCCATGTGAGCTAAGCAACTCTCTTTCCTTGTTGCTCCATAACAAAGAAGAAACTTGAGAGCCAGTTTCTACCGTGTTCAAGCAAGCTCCTGTCCTAGTATTCCAGAACTTTATTCTCCCATCTCTCCCACCGCCACCAGTTGCAAGCAACCTCGTTTGGAAAGGGCACCAAGCAAGAGCTTTAACTGCAGATGTGTGCTATACAAGCCTGTGCAGCCGCTGAGTACTACCAGAACGGTCCCATATATTAACCACATTTTCGTTGCCACCACTGGCTAAGTGCTGTCCAGATCCTGACCACTTCAACCCACAAACTTCTAACGTGTGACCCTTGTACGTATTGACAACGTGTGAACTAACGCGTACGTCGTTGTTGATGATCTTCCCATCCGCTCCTCCCGTTGTCAAGATGTGATCGTTCCATGCCAATGATCCTACTCTAGACTCGTGACCACACTCCAACGTTCTCACTCTACGACAATCAGCACAATCCCATAAGTGGACTTGAGAGCTGTTAAGCCCAACAGCAAGACAACGACCATCTGCTGCCCAGTTGATACTAGTGACAGGTCCCGTATCTTCATCAACAGTGACAAGCTCAGTAGTAGAACCCTTAGAAGCATCCCAGAGATAAACAGTATGATGCAATGCTATGGCTAGAACGTTATCACTGCCCCAGTCAAGCAGGTTGAGATCAAAGTCATCGGCCAAGTCAGGGGCATCCAACATTCTCTCGCAAGTCTTAGGGATGTGTCTAGGAGGCGGCTTACACTGCTGTTGGTAAAGCGAAGAAGAAGAAGAAGCAGAGTGAAGAAGAGTTGCCACTGGAGTTGGAGTTTGTGGTCTGTTCCTAAAAGCAAGAATACGAGTGCGATTGAGATTCATAGCCTCAGCCAACCGTTTCTTATAAGCTTCTCTCGATGGTGAGCTTACCTTTGTTGCCTGATGATCATCGTTCCGGTTTGGTGGTCTTTCCATTAGCTGCGAGTAGGCAAAGTCAAAATCCATGGCTGATCTATTCGGAATGAATCTGTCAAGCTACACACATTAACAAAAAAAACAAAAACAAAATCAATCAATTGAAACCCTAAAATCCCGAAGAACAGAACAAAGCGACAAAAAAATCGAAACCCTAATTTTTTTTAACAACACTTACGTTTTCTTTGGAGGAATCTCTAGGGAGAAAGGATCGCTAAATTGGGCATCGAGCCATTGCCTTCAAGTAGGAAGAACCTCATGTATCCATTATTCCAAAAATCACAAAAGAGAAACAACAGCAGTGAATGTATTGGTTTAAGGGTTAGAAGAGAAGATCTAAAAAAATAGAAACGAAACCAAACCAAACTAGTCGAATTAGTAAACTAAACTAATCCTGCAGAGAGAATGAAACGTTAAGTAAAAATTGGATTGATAGAGAGAAAAGAGAGAGAGCCAGAGAGAGGTGATTTGATGAGGACTGACTGAGGAGAGAAGTGATTAAGACGGCAGATAGAAGAAGAAGGAAACTCACGGCAATCGCTGTGTGATCGATCGATCACGTATCGTTATTTCTATACCACTTTAAAGCCTTTCTTTTTTAAAATTGGTCGGTTATTTCCGGTTTATATTTGTTTTAAATTTAATTGTGGTTTAATTCGGTTTACATATCACTTGTTGGTTTGATTCCCGTATCGTCGTTATTTCTATACATTTTTTTTTTCTTGGCGGCAACATAACTTTGTATTTTTTGTCGGCAACATAACTTTGTATTTCACAAAGATTAGTTTACAATATTCCATGATATTACAAAATCAGATTTTCTTATCCTAGCATCTTTAGCTAGACTATCAGCTACATAATTTACAGACCGGGAAATTTTAACAAAAGTTATAGATTTGGATGAAAGACCAATGTTCTCAATATCTTTCAACTGGGTTGCAATGATAGAGTGGTTTCGTTGTTGCTTCTTGTGCTTGCATTGGGAGATATGAGCTGCATTTTTATACAGGGTTTCTGCATCTCCACAAAACAAAACATTGTTATAACCCAACTTGCTAAGATGGAGAACTGCCAGCTTTAGTGCTTCAGCTTCTACTTCCAAAGGTGTGATCATAGGTGGGATGGCTGATATGTTACGGTTTTGACTCACTTTGACCCCGTTTATTTGATAGTTTTGTAATTGTTTGAGTCCTTTTCAGGTTATAATAAGAGGCTAGGAAGCTAAAAGCAAGGATTGGAACAGCAGAAGCAATCGGAGCAGAAAGGAGTTGAATTGGAGCAGAAAAGCTGATTTTAAACCCAGGAGCACATGCTCCCGATTTCCGAGCACATGCTCCCAACTCTACGGTTTCATGACGACACGTGGCAAGCATCTAGGCGCCGATTCCCTGCCTAATTCCCCTTATTTTAGGCGATCCTTTGTGAGAGAAAGAGGGCTGAGATCGCTTTTTAATAGGGAGATTTGAATTTGGAATCTTTCCTTATTTTTCTCTACTTGTATGCTATTTAACCTAGGGTTTTTAGGAGAGATAATATACCTTTTCTTTTGGTTTTTGAGCGACGTTTTTGTGAGAGGGAGAAGAGCGGCTACCTTGTGAAGCATTCTCTGAACCCTTTTTATTTTTATGTCATTGAATTTCTCATCTTTTGCTATGATTCATTTCTCTATGTCTGAGTAGTTTTCTTTGCTAGATTAGGGGTTTCAAAAGGGGTTTCATGGGTTAGCAACAGAACACAAATAGGGCTTTATATAATCGATTGTCTTCACTATTGTTAGACTTAATGCTTAGGTTGATTTGATCACCCAATCTATGATTCTAGGTTTATCTATTCATCAAAAGTGTAATAGGTTGCTAGAAAAGACATTAGTGGGCAAATTATCCTAGACCTGCGAAAGTTGATGTGTAGGTGATTTGTGAACTTATCATTCCTGTTCTTTAATGCTTGTCTGCGATTCTGGGCTCAAACGACAGTTTAGGGTTTATGGACCGCCGAGCATGTGCTCCGGATGTCTGAGCACGTGCTCCGCGTTTCCGCACAGAATCGATCAGATAGAGTTATTGATACCACGACAGTGGATCAGTTTATATTTATGTTTGAGTTCTAGACTGGTACTTAATCTATGCCCTGAATAGTTGTTTAGTTGCTATCTCTGAAATTCCCGAGAATTACCCCTGATCTAGTGTTTTGCTTATTGCCTTTTTATACCGTTTTAATCGCGTTACTGTTACCAAACAAACCCAACTTTGAATTGTCTTAGCTTGAAATTGAACCAATAGAACCATAGAGTAAAACTTGGTCTTCGTGGGATTCGACCCCTAAGTACTACTTCTTTGCTGTGCACTTGCAGTAGGAAAATAGGGTTTAAAACTCTGTGTATCAGGTTTTTGGCGCCGTTGCCGGGGACCAAATTTTTACCTTTGGTTTTCGGCGAAATTACTAGACTAAGACCTTACTGATTTGTCTTTCTGCTTCTTCTTTGCGTGTGTTTCAGGTGCATGTCAAGAAGATCTACAAGAAGAAACAACACCGAAGAACTAGTTGCTTTGTCAGCCGCAGAGCTCTCTTTGGCAGAAAGAACAAACCGCAAGAACAGAAAGTTTCAATCCGTCAACATGGGTGACAACAGAAACAATGAGGATATGGCTGCCGAGTTGCAGCAACTTCGACAACAGTTGGGGCAGTTGCTCCGTGCTCAACACGAAAGAGCCGCGCCGCCACAACCGTCCATTGGGGACAAGGACAACCCGCATGTGTCCTACACCAACCGAGCTGCGATTGTTCCTCCCACCATCCCGAACCAAGATTTTGAGATCAAGCCACAGATGATCTCTCTAGTGAAGCAGCACCTATTTCACGGTCTCCCAGCTGAGATTCCGATGGACCACATCGAGAATTTTGAGGAGATATGTAGCACCACTGGTTCAAATGGGATACCGCCAGACTTTCTGAAGTGCAAGCTCTTTCCCTTCTCTCTTGCGGATAGAGCTTCACGTTGGCTGAAGTCATTGCCACCTGGGTCTCTGACATCATGGGAACAGTGTAGGTCTGCGTTTCTGGACCATTTCTACACCAAGGCTAAGACCGCTGCCCTGAGGAACAAGATTTCATCGTTCCAACAGCACACTGGAGAAGCCTTCTGCGAGGCTTGGGAGAGGTACAAAGAGTACCGTAGAGAGTGTCCGCACCATGGATTCAGTGATGAACAGATTCTGGGCATTTTCTATGATGGAGTTAACTGGGACTACAGAAACGTTCTCAACTCGGCCAGCAATGGGGATTTTATGACAAAGTCTAAGGAAGGAGCATATCAGTTGATTGAGAACCTAGCTGCAAGCTCCAGCAACAAGGCTCCTGAGTATGACAGGTCCGTGAAGGTCAACAGTGTCGATACGCAAAAGATTGACGAGTTGACAGCCAAGGTGAACCTTCTTCTGAAGGGGAGCCAGAAAACTGTCCATTTTGTCGATGAGACCGGAGACATGCCGCTAGCTCAGGAGATTTGTGATGGAGAGGATGAAACGATGGAGGTTAATTATGTGAGTGGGCAAGGTTTTGTGCAGAACAGGGGTTTCAACCCGAACTACAAAAGCCATCCGAATTTGTCCTATAGAAGCACCAACGTGGAGAATCCTCAGGATCAGGTGTATCCGCAGCAAGGAGCTCAGAATCAGATGGGTTATCAGAAAATCTTCTCAAACAACTTCCAAGGCAAACAGTTTGTGCCCACTCAAAACCGTTTCCAAGGGGGGGAACCAGCAGGCATATACAAGCACTCAGCAAGCACCGTCTTTCACCAACCAGCAGTTGGGATCTTCACTTGCTAGCAGCTCTCAAGATGAGCTGAAAAACATGATGCAACAACTCTTGGTGAATCAACAAAAAGCTTCAGTGGAAATCAACGCTAAGGTCGATACCATGTACAATGACCTTAATGGGAAGTATGAGGCAGTAATGTCACATGTGAAGAAGCTTGATGTTCAGGTTGCACAGACTGCTGAAGCCGTGAAAAGAACTCCTGGGACTCTGCCCGGAAAAGGGGAAGCAAACCCGCGGAACGAGTATGTCAATGCGATTGAGCTAAGGGGAGGAAAGAAGTTACCCCCTAGAGAAGCACCATCCGCTAGGCTTGACAAGGGCAAGGGTATTGCTGAAGAATACCTTCCTCAACATGCTGCTGAGACTCCACCGTTGAGTCAAAAAGAAGCCGAAGCATCCGGCGAGCATGTGCTCCCACCCAGCGAGCACGTGCTCCCGACTCCCGATCAGACCGTTCCTACTGAGGTACCTCCTGCACGCGTGTACACCCCTAGGGTTCCTTACCCTGTTCCTCCTAAGAAATCTCGCAAGGATTTGGAGGATGCAAAGTGCAAGGAGATGTTGAGAGAATTGACGGTAAAACTACCCCTAGCTGATGCTGTTCAGATGATACCTGCTTTGAAGAGATATGTGAAAGGGTTAGTTTCTGGGAGAGTGTCAGAGGAAGAGAACGTGATGATGGTTTCAAGAGAGTGCAGTGCTGTGCTGCAAAACAAAGTGCTAAAGAAGAGAGATGATCCAGGGCGATTTGTCTTATCCGTGAGAATCGGTAAAACGATTTTTGCAAACTCCCTCTGTGATCTAGGTTCCAGTGTGAACCTTATGCCATATTCAGTGGCTAAAAGGCTGGGATACACGAAGTTCAAGTCTACACGGATTTCGTTAGTATTCGCGGATAGATCCACCAAGCGCCCCATAGGAGTGTTGGAGGATTTACATGTCCAGATAGGGGACACGCTTATACCAGCAGACTTTGTGGTTCTGGAACTTGAAGAAGAACCACGTGACCCCCTGATCTTAGGTAGATCATTCTTATGCACAGCTGGTGCGATTATAGATGTGCAAGGGGGAGCGATCGATCTCCAGCTGGGGGATATGATCGCAAGGTTTGAGATGAATAAGCTGCTCAAGAAACCTATGATAGATGGTCAGACTTTTGTGGTTGATGATGGTTCAGAGGTTGCACATGAGGTTACCGATGAAGTTCTCACTCTCGACCCGTTGGAGGTTGCCTTGACAAAGGCAGAGGGTAAGTATGGATTCTTGAATGAGGAAGCTGATGGTTTTACACGCATTTTGGATGCAGGTACACGGTTCCAGCAACTGGTAGCTTACGCCAGCCTAGACGATGAGAACCAATCAGGGGAGGAATCCGCCGAGGGAGCACCTGCTCCGGATTCCGGAGCACATGCTCCGGTAAAGTCAGCGGACGGTCCTTGGAGCGAGTTAAGAGCTCCAAAGGTAGAGCTAAAACCACTTCCAGCCGGGCTAAGGTACGCGTTCCTAGGTCCTAACTCTACATACCCCGTGATAGTGAACTCTGAACTAAACAATGTAGAGACCGCTTTGCTCCTTTGTGAACTTAGGAAGTATAGAAATGCTCTAGGGTATTCACTAGATGACATCCCAGGAATCTCACCAGATCTTTGCATGCATAGGATACATCTAGAAGATGAATCAATGACTTCGGTAGAACATCAGAGGAGGTTGAACCCGAATCTAAAGGATGTTGTTAAGAAAGAGATAATGAAACTTCTAGATGCGGGTGTAATTTATGCTATTTCTGATAGTTCCTGGATTAGTCCAGTTCATGTAGTCCCTAAGAAAGGTGGAATTACAGTGGTTAAGAATGATAAGGATGAGTTGATTCCTACTAGGACAGTTACGGGACATCGCATGTGCATAGACTATAGAAAACTTAATGCTGCGACCCGTAAGGATCATTTTCCTTTGCCGTTTATTGATCAAATGCTTGAGAGATTGGCTAACCATCCTTACTACTGTTTCTTAGATGGCTATTCAGGTTTCTTTCAGATCCCAATCCATCCCGACGATCAAGAGAAGACCACATTCACATGTCCTTACGGCACCTTTGCTTACCGCAGAATGCCGTTTGGCTTGTGCAATGCACCAGCGACCTTCCAACGATGCATGATGTCCATTTTCACTGACCTGATTGAGGATATAATGGAAGTTTTCATGGACGATTTCTCCGTCTATGGGAGCTCCTTTTCCGTTTGCTTGTCTAATTTGTGCAGGGTGTTGCAGCGGTGTGAAGACAAACATCTGGTGCTGAATTGGGAGAAATGCCACTTCATGGTCAGAGATGGGATAGTGCTGGGACACAAGATTTCTGAAAAGGGGATTGAGGTTGACAAAGCCAAGGTTGAGGTGATGATGAGTTTACAACCGCCTAATTCGGTAAAAGGGATCCGCAGTTTCCTTGGCCACGCCGGTTTCTACAGACGGTTCATTAAGGATTTCTCCAAGATAGCAAGACCACTTACCCAGCTGTTGTGTAAGGAAGTGAAGTTTGATTTCGATTCTGCTTGCTTGGAGGCCTTTCACACGATCAAAGGAGCTTTGGTTAGCGCTCCGATTGTACAACCGCCAGATTGGGACCTTCCCTTTGAGGTCATGACTGATGCGAGTGATTATGTCGTGGGAGCAGTTCTGGGACAGAGAAAAGACAAGAAGCTGCACGTGATATACTATGCCAGCCGCACCTTGGATGAGGCTCAGTGCAAGTACGCTACAACCGAGAAAGAACTTTTAGCGGTTGTGTTTGCTTTTGAGAAGTTCCGATCATACCTTGTTGGTTCCAAAGTGGTTGTTCACACTGATCATGCAGCATTGAGGTATCTACTGACCAAGAAGGATGCAAAACCAAGGCTACTCCGTTGGATTTTGTTGCTTCAAGAGTTTGACTTGGAGATTAAAGACAAGAAGGGTATTGAGAACGGAGTTGCAGATCACTTGTCAAGAATGAGGATAGAAGAAGAGCTACCCTTGGATGATAGCCTTCCTGAAGAACATGTTTACTCGATCGGCATCTTTGATCCCGCCGAGCACATGCTCCGCCTGGGAGCACATGCTCCGAAAACCCCGTGCAAGGCAATCGATACCAACAAACAGCCGAGTTTTCCTTGGTTTGGAGAGTATGCAAACTACCTAGCAGCAGAGAAAGAACCTACTGAGTTTGTGGGGAACAAGAAGAAGAAGTTCCTAAAAGACATAAGGCGGTATTTTTGGGATGAGCCTTACCTCTATAGGCATTGCTCGGATGGTGTTTTCAGGAGGTGTGTGACTGAGGAGGAGGTTCCTGGGGTCTTGTTTCATTGCCATAGCTCACCCTATGTTGGACACTTTGCTACTTTCAAAACCGTGTCCAAAGCTCTTCAAGCGGGTTATTGGTGGCCTACCATGTTCAGAGATGCGCAGCGGTTCGTGTCTATTTTTGACACATGTCAGAGAGAAGGGAACATCAGCAGGAGGAATGAAATGCCTCAGAATTTCATCTTGGAGGTTGAGGTATTTGATGTTTGGGGAATTGACTTCATGGGACCTTTCCCGAACTCATTCGGCAATGAGTACATATTGGTGGCTGTCGATTACGTGTCCAAGTGGGTAGAAGCTTTGGCCAGTCCCAATAATGATGCAAAGACCGTGCTCAAGATGTTCAAGTCGGTTATTTTCCCACGGTTTGGTGTCCCACGGGTAGTCATTAGCGATGGTGGATCGCATTTCATTAACAAGGTCTTTGAGAGTCTTCTCAAGAAGAATGGAGTGAGGCACAAGGTCGCCACCCCCTACCACCCACAAACAAGCGGCCAAGTTGAGATCTCTAACCGGGAGATTAAGAGCATTTTGCAAAAAACAGTGAACACAACAAGGAAGGATTGGTCTCTGAAGCTAGATGAGGCTCTATGGGCTTATAGAACCGCCTACAAAACACCCCTGGGGACTACACCGTTTCACTTGGTGTATGGTAAGGCGTGTCACCTTCCTGTTGAGCTAGAGTACAAGGCTGCTTGGGCAGTGAAAATGCTGAACTTTGACACTAAGAGCGCCCATGAAAGGAGGAAGATGCAACTGCATGAGCTAGAGGAGATTAGGCACCTCGCCTATGAAAACTCAAAACTCTACAAGGAGCGTACCAAAGCCTACCATGACAAGCGGATCCTCACTAGGACCTTTGCTCCTAATGATCAAGTCTTGTTGTTCAACTCTAGGCTGAAACTGTTTCCCGGAAAGCTAAGATCACGATGGTCCGGACCCTTCACCATCAAGGAGATTAGACCATACGGGGCTGTTGTGTTGCTGGACACAAAAGGAGGAGAATTTGTGGTGAATGGAAAGAGGCTGAAGCCGTATCTTGCAGTCTCTGAGCATGCAAGGGGTGAGACCGTCGCCCTAGGCGATCCTCCTACTGCCTAAGGAGCTTTCGAGTCAAGCTAATGACTTAAAACAAGCGCTGGGTGGGAGGCAACCCACCAGGTATATATTACTGAGTTTTTCTTTTTCTTTTTAGGATTTTTTTCTTCTCTTTTCGGTTTCACGAATGTTGGAAGAAGACGCGGAGCACATGCTTGCAGGACGCGAGCAACCCGATGCACATGCTCGACGAACTGAGAACAAAAGGAAAAAAAGAGAGGAGCGATTGGGCTAGGTAATTTCAATGCAATTCTTTGGCTCAGGCCCACCAGGCCCACTAGCCTACCAACTCGCAAAACCCTCCTCTCTTCTTCTTCTCCTTCTTCTTCTTGTCTAGGTCTCTCTTTGGCTTATTTTCACACCGGAGACGGTGTGAAGTAAGTCCGGGGGAGGGTCACCTATGACATTTGTTTTCTTTAT
>NC_025700.1:5677228-5677625 GCF_000633955.1 Camelina sativa
AAAAAAGGTAAAAACTAGGTTTAGGGAATATCTAAAAAGTTGCACACTTTGGTGGCTGCAGGTACAAGGCCTTATATAGGTGAGGAGGTGGAAGCCTTAAAAATAGAAAAAGTCAAAGTAGTCAACGGCTCGGTCAACTCGACCAGTGCTCTGTCGAGTCCATGGTCGAGCTGACTTCTCTCGTGCACACTCCACTCGGTCGAGTCCATCTACCCACTCGGTCGAGTGGTGGTTGAGTGGTGCGGTCGAGTTGGACTCCGGACCTTGATTCTACAGCCTTAACTCTCTTGTTTTCTCCTTAGGACAGCTTCACTTCTCCTCAGCATTGCTTCCATGCTCCTTAAGCTCCAAAATCACCTGTTTATGCATGAAAAGATGCAAATGCAATGCAACTATA
>NC_025700.1:5678660-5683659 GCF_000633955.1 Camelina sativa
CCAACTTTGAATTGTCTTAGCTTGAAATTGAACCAATAGAACCATAGAGTAAAACTTGGTCTTCGTGGGATTCGACCCCTAAGTACTACTTCTTTGCTGTGCACTTGCAGTAGGAAAATAGGGTTTAAAACTCTGTGTATCAATGGCCACCATTCCTTTTAACATAAGTTGTGCATTTTTGTGATATAAAGCCCAATCAATCTCTGCACCATCATTTGGAGATTTCCATGAACCGTCAACGAAACAGCAGTATTCCTCGGCCTTGCTAATAATGGATTGGTCCGATTTAGTCGGCGTCGGAGTCTGAAACTTCTTTTTCTCTTGAGCTTGTTGTGTCTGTACTTCTTCGTGACTAGCTTCAAAGCTTTCTCTCCATTGCTGCAAATCAATGATAGCTTTGTTGATAATGTCAGGAATGGACAACCTTTTATCGTTGAAAATCAGGTCATTTCTCATCTTCCAAATGCACCAACCAATGAAGGGGAATAAACTCACTTCCTTTCTTTGGTTGTTATTCACATGCAGTAAAAGCTCGATGTTTTGATTAATAGAATTGGAAGAGAAAAAATAACTTGTATGGTGATTATCTATAATAAGATTCCAAATCTCTTTGCTTAGCCTACAATGGAAGAGAAGATGATTGAGGTCTTCTGGTGCTTCCCCACATCTTTGGCATGTATCATCAGTCAACATTTTTCTCTGCTTTAAATTAGTTGTCGTTGGTAGTGCATTATGAATGCATCTCCACCAGAAGTGTTTAAGTTTTTGAGGCATACTATACATCCAAAGCTTTTTAAATGATGTGAAATGAGAGGTATTAAGCGAAGTATTTGCATCCGAGGAGTTTGCATTGGAGAGCTTACGCTGGAGGTGATACCCAGATTTAACTGAGTAGAGTCCGGTCTTCGTATGGATCCAAGCAATTGTATCATCTGCTCTTGTAATAGACGGACGAATCATTCTGATGTGTGGAATGTCCTCATGGCTAATGTTGCTATGAAGCATAGCTTCATTCTATCCTCCCTGAGATATCAGATCGCTAACTGTTAATGTAGGATGAAAAGTGGCGCCAGGTCCTCTTGCTGGTCTTGGTGGACTAAGGGGAAGCCATTGATCATGCCAAACATTAATTTGTTTACCATTCCCCACTATATGCTTTATACCCTGAGATAGAAGATGGGTACCTTGGGATATACTTTTCCAAGCATAGCTGGAATTCGGTTTGCATGTTGAGGTAAGAAGACTCTGCTTTGAATAATATTTGGCTTTGAGAACTCTTGCCAAGAGTGATGTTGGTTGTTGGAGAATCCGCCAACTCTGTTTTACAAGCAGAGCTAAATTAAAGTCTTTAAGATCTCTAATTGCTAAACCACCAATTTCCTTGGAATTTGTGACCTTACTCCATGCTATCCAAGGGATTTTGTGCTTATCCTTAGTGTTGGACCACCAAAATTGTCTCATAACTTTAGTGATCTAATTAATTATCCTTTGGGGTAGAAGGAAGCAGGACATATTGTATGTTGGGATTGCTGTAATTACTGATTTCAGGAGAATCTCTTTGCATGCAGGAGACAGAAGCTTAGTATACCAACTATCCATCTTGTGATCGATTCTTTGAGCAAGATATGAAAAAGCATTTGCTTTACTTCTACCAATAAACTCAGGTAACCCCAGATACCGACCAAAACCTTCGGTTTTATGTATTTTTAAAATACTACAAATCTCTCTTCTTGTTTATGGATCGATACCTTTGCCAAAAGTGATAGCCGATTTTTGAAAATTTACACTCTGACCTGATGCTTTCTCATATTGGTGCAGGATGTTGAGGATAGTTGTACACTCGTTCACCGAGGCTCTGCAAAACAAAAGTGAATCATCTGCAAAAAGCAAATGAGATATTGGAGGACCGTTTCTGCTGGCCTTAAAGCCATGAAGCCTTTTCTCTTTGATGTTTTGTTGGATGAGAGCAGACAAAGCTTCAATACATAATAGGTAAACATAGGGTGAAATAGGATCACCTTGTCTTATCCCTCTCTGAGGTTTGATCTGTCCAACAAGTTGTCCGTTGATGAGCACTGAAGTAAGAAACAGTTGTGATGCATTTCATTATCCATTTAGACTAGACTTCGGAGAATCCCATTTTCTTCATAACTGCCTCAATAAAAGACCATTCTACCTTATCAAAAGCTTTACTAATATCCAGCTTTGCAGCTATAAAGGGTTTAACAAGTGTTTTTGTATGGAGAGAATGAATAAGCTCATGCGCTATCAAAATATTGTCCATAATCAACCTCCCAGGAATAAAAGCTGACTGGTTTGTAGAAATAATGTCATTTAACCAAGGTTTAAGTCTCTCAGCTAAAGCTTTTGATATGATTTTGTAGGCTACATTGGCTAAGCTTATAGGTCTGTAATCCTTAACTTCATTAGGCTGCCCCACTTTTGGTATCAAGCAGATGTGTGTACTATTCATTTTTAGATCCAATTCACATTCTTCAAAAAATAATTTGGCAAAGTTGTACACACCTGTATGGATAGTGGACCAATGGTCTTGATAAAATCTTGGGTTAAATCCATCTGGTCCTGGAGCTTTTTCTCTTGACATAGTGCAGACAGTTTGGTACAGCTCTTTTTCTGTGATGGGCTTAGTAAGCTCTTTATTCATCTCCACTGAGACTCGAGGTTTAATATATTGTACAACAGAATCAATGTAATCTTGATTTGCATCTGTAAGATAAAGAGTCTAGAAATAGTCTATAATTACTCTGTCAATACTCAATACCATTCTCATCGGTCCAGACCTTGCCGTTTGTATCAGCAATTGCATTGATTCTATTCTAGCTTCGCCTTTGCTTGGTTTTTGCGTGGAAGAATCTTTTGTTACGGTCTCCTGCTTGGAGCCACTGAATTCGGCTTTTTGTCTTCCAATATTCCTCTTCCATCCTATAAGCATTGGTTAGTTCCGTTTTCAATAATTTGATGTTATTGAAATCAATAGGAAGAGTGTTATACGCTTGATGAAGCTGAGATTTCAGTGCTTGGATTCTCCTTGCTGATTTAAGAGGATTGTGTGATTTCCACCTTGAGAGACATGATCTACATCTCTTGAGAGCTTCATGGAAATTTTTGGGTGATAAGTGATGACATTGAGAGTTCTATGTCTTAGCAAGTTCTTCCTTGATCTCCTTATTGAAGCGCCGTCTATTGTCATATCTGAATAAGGGACAACCAATTCGCCTTTTTTCACTTGTATGGATTAAAAGTGGTCTGTGATCAGAACCAATCCAATCTAAAAGCTAGACGTAGGCCTTGGGAAATATATCTTACCAATCTGTCGTTGCCACAGCTCTGTTAATTCTTGACATTATCGAGTGCGAATAGCGCTGACCAGACCAAGTAAACTTTCCTCCCATGACTTTTAGTTGCAAATACTCAAAAAATAAGTCAAAGTTCTTTAGATACTGTACTTTTGTTTGAAAATCGCTTATTCGACGTATTAGGCCTCATTTTACAATCGTCTGTACGACGTCGTTGAGGTCTTCGTTCCTTTCCCTTTATAATACCACAGGTCCACAACAAATGTAACCGCTTCTTTCAAAGTCTCTACTCACTTTCAGTTAATTCGTTGCTGCTGAAGACATCACACGGTGGCAATGGCTTCGAACTCTGAAACTTCCAACGATGGCTCTAATGGCGGAGATCCAACTTCCGATGATTTGATGTTTGAAATGTCCGAAGACGGTGGCGATTCAAGCGAAGAACTCCACAAGAACCCGAGCGAAGAAGATGTAGAGAATCTTGCTCCGATTCCTCCTCCTCGACAGATCCCAGAGTTACTCATCGCAAGAACCCTCGCACTCGTACCGAGATGTCATTACCCGAAGCTATCTCTCATCTCCAGAGCCTTCCTTCGCGTCATCTCTTCGCCGGGACTCTACAGAAGGCGCTCGGTCCTCGGCTTGACCGAACCGGTTCTTTATGCCTTGATCGGATTCCCTTATAGTTACGAAAGATTCTCGAGCTGGCACATCCTCAACTTAAACATCTCAGAAAGCTTGAGAGAGGTCCCTTCACTTCCTCCTATGTATCCTGGATCTTCTGTGGTCACATTCGGATACAATATGTATGTGATCGGTGGTTTGACCGGGTTGAATCAACCTGTATCGACTGTGTTTGTCCTCGACTGTAGATTCCACACGTGGGACCATCTCCCAAGTATGCACAGGGCTCGCTACCGTGCAGCCGCCGGAGTCATTGACAGAAAGATTTATGTCATCGGAGGTTGCGAGAAGCGTCATGATGATTGGATCGAAGTGTTCGATGTTGATAACGGGGTTTGGAGTACTGTGCCTGATCCATCCCACTACAACTCTAATATGCCAGGAGGAGGGTTTGTGACATCTGTGGTGATGCAGAATAGGATTTACATTTTGGATGCTCTCCGTGCTTTGGTCTACGAACCAAGACAAGGTACATGGCAGTCTTGGGAACTTGGATCATCTCAGTTGATGGGTTTTTGGCGCAACCCGTCTTGTGTGATTGAGGATCTCCTGTATAGCTTTGATGTACTGTGTGTTCTTAAACATCCAATAGTGGTATTTGATCCAGTTGAAATGGTTTGGAATCCTGTGAAGGGTTTAGATGGTTTGCCTGCTCTCAGATACTCTGTGTGTCAAATGGCGAATGTGGGTGGGAAGCTGATGGTTTTGGGCACTTCAAACACCACCTATAATGATACTTGGTGCATAGAGATCACGTTAGAACGACGTGAAGGAGGTGGGATTTGGGGGACGGTCGATTCAAAGGATATTGTGCTTATCTCCGGGACCTCGCCTTCTATTGATCTTTCTTGCTCTGTTACGGTTTGATGATCTGTGGGATGGTTTCTTGCAGTTGAAGGTAGGTTTCTCTTTTGATGTGCATGAACTATATTGACAATGATATTATGACATTTCTGTAAGACCCCAAGTCTTATTCGGCTCTCATGGATTTGCAGGTG
>NC_025700.1:5685381-5691360 GCF_000633955.1 Camelina sativa
GAGATTTATTGCAATTTTCATCACCAGAACTATCAAGTTTTCCGAACGTGAATGGTGGTTCGGTATTATATGTATAAGCTATCTCTACAAATGATTAAGTTTACACAACCAGAAAGAAGAATACGACATCCTAACAGATCCCTAATCAAATTTAGCTGACCATAACCCTATCACTGAAGGTGCCAAACAAAGAATGTCAAAAGAAAGATTCGACCTCAGAGCTTACTAGCTTGTCTGCCAAAGAGAGAATGACGACCTTCTGCTATAATCTCTCCGGTCCTCTTGTTTCTCACTACAACAAGTGTTCCTTTATAACGTCCTCTCTCGCCTAACAATCTCGACGTTATCTCCAACTCCTCCTGCTAAATATATTTTGCATTTCAGAATCATCTTTCTGACTATTCAACAAAATCACACAACAAGCGGTCCAAATGAAAGACTGAGAAAAAAAAAAGAAGACGAGCAGACAGACTTACACCGAGCTTAGCTTGAGAGAGGAATGCAATAGACATGTCCACAGAAACACACAAAGGTAAGCTTACGACTTGTACAAAAACAAGTACGGCCTACAATATATATCTGATTCTGCTCACAAAAACCAAATTCAGATCATCATTCAAAGAAGTTAGTATAAACCAAAAATTACGTCTCAAAAATACAAACCGCAGAAAGCAAATCCAAGCTACAACTACAATATATAAATTCTCTAATCACAAGATGGCTCAGTGGAGAAACAAATCAAATTCAAATCATCACACACCACTATTAATCGACTTCTCATCTTATTTCTTCCCACTTCCCACTTCCTATTTTTTATTAGGATAAAATAAACAAAGTTCTTCAGATACTGTACTTGTGTTTGGGCCTTATAAGGCCCTAATTTGAATATCGCTTATACAACGTATTAGGCCTCATTTTACAATCGTCTATACGACGTCGTTAGGGTCTTCGTTCCAAATACCACACAGGTCCACAACAAACTTAATAACAGCTTCTTTAACAAAGTCTACTTGGTTACACTTTCAGTTAACATCTCAAAACTAACTCAAAGACTTGGTCACAATCACACGGAGGAGATGGCTTTGATCTCTGAAACTTCCGACGACGGCTCTAATGGCGGAGATCCAACAAAGAACCCGCAAGAAGAAGAAGAAGAAGCGAATCAAGACAAAGAACCGAAAGAAGAAGACAATCAAGAAGTAGATCAGAATCTTGCTCCGATTCGTCGACGAGATATCCCACTGATACTTATAGAAAGTACCGTCGCGCTCATCCGGAGATGTCATTACCCGAGGCTATCTTTACTGTCCAGAGCCTTCCGTGACGTAATTTCTTCGGATCAACTCCTTGTAACGCGCTCGCTCCTCGGCTTGACTGAACCGGTTCTTTATACCTTGATCACGTTCCCATCTTTTGAACCCCCAAGCTGGTACATTCTCCATCGAAGCAACATGTCTTTACGATTGAGCAGAATCATTTCACTTCCTCCGATGTATCCTGGATGCACTGCCATCACAATCGGACACAAGATTTACGTTATGGGTGGACGCAACGGCTTAAACCAACGCGTAAAGGCTGTGATTGTCATCGACTGTAGATTCCATACGTGGAAACATATCCAGAATATGAAAAGGGAACGTTGCTACGCAGCCTCCGGAGTCATTGACGGAAAGATTTACGTGGTGGGAGGTCGCGAGAGACGATATAATGATTAGGTTGAAGTGTTCGACGTAGAGACTGAGACTTGGGAAACTGTGCCTGGTCCATTCTCTCCCGTTGCTAGTTCTTACGGAGTGTTTCCTATACATGTGGTTTTGGATAATAAGATCTACATTTTGGATCATCACTATTGTTTGGCTTACGATCCAAGACTACTTAGATGGAGTAGTTGGGCAACTGGAAGTCCACAGAGGCTTTTTTGGCACGCTTCCTCTTGCGTGGTTGATGATTTGTTGTATGCCATTGTTCCTGATGTGGCGGCTGTTGGATCTCCGATTGTCGTGTATGATCCAAAGGATATGGTTTGGAGACCTGTCAAGGGTTTAGATGATATGCCTAGTCTCGGTTATTTTTTTTCTAGAATGGCAAGTTTTGGTGGGAAGTTGGTGATATTGGGATGGTGTCAAATCCAGGATAGTTGTGATCATGACACGGAAAAAAACGTTTTGTGTGTAGAGGTTGCGTTGGAAAAACGTCAAGATGGTGCTATTTGGGGGAAGGTCGAATCAACCTCGCCGGTCGAGTCACTAATATCGCCTGTGCATTCTTCAGTCGAGTCGCCTTTCTTTCTGATTTCTCGAACTGTTACGTTTTGATGATTCGTTTACAGCTGCAAGGTATGTTAATCTTTGTTGAGTATTGGAGTATTGATGACCTTTTCTTGAGCCTCAAGTCTTATTTAGGCTTTCATAAACTTGCAGGTAAAGAAGGATCTCATATTACATATACTGTTTCTGAGCAGCTTGTTTACATGAGAGCAAGTATGAAGCATATATAGTGACTCAGAAACTTGTTCTGACACATTAGAGAGTAACTCGTCTTTCTTAATCTTTTTGTGTAGAGTCGGCCACTACGAGACCTGTTGGAATGCATCTTTATTTTGCTTTTTGTTTTTCTTCTTTCAGTAACATTGTCTCAACTACTTTCTGTTTGCTTTTAGTTTAGATATATAACTTTTTTTGTAAGTAAGCAGATTAGTCTCAGACCCTAATGAAACCTAATCTGCTTCTACTATATGAGCAATATGATATCTTGGTATAGAGATGAAGCAAAACACAGTGATCTAATTAGCCGGTGGTTATGATGTTATGGGTAACAAACTGTGGAAGTACAGAGTCCTGATGAAGGGTGAAGTTATCTATATATACAAAAACAGAAGTTAATATCGTTTGTATGATACTCTGTTCTCATTTTTAAAAGACTCACCGTGCTTAAGTATATGAGCAATATAAAAGCAAGACAAACCGGTGGTTTTTATCAGATTTGATAGTGACTACCAAAAGGATCTTCAATGAGCATTTCTTAATTGGTGACCTTATCATTTAAACAACAAATTAGGGTTTCTAAACAGAGAACAAGGGTTGTTGCGATTGTTTGATAAGCACATGAGAGGCACATGTGAGGAGCTACAAAGAAGAATGAGAATAATTTAGAGTATAAATAGAGATAGTGTAGTATTGTAAACACTATCCTGCGTGATCAACATTGTGAGTTTGTTAGATCAGAGCTGCGTCTCTGTTCATGGTGATAAGAGATGAGAACTGTAACTCCGATCTTATCAGTTAGGTTCATCATTTGTATTAGGGATTAAGAAAGAGATAAGAGAGAAGAGTTCTTACTTTCAAACTTATCATTGTTACTGGTAAAAAGACATTTGGTGCATATAGATCGCACTAGAAAGACGTGAGAAGTGGTGATAGTAATTGGGGTCAGGTCGAATCAAGATCGCATGTGCTTTCATCCTGCAAAGTCGCCTTTGATTGTGCTTAATCAAACTGATATGGTTTGATGATCCCATGATGATAATATAAATCATGTTCAGGCATTTCTTTAGCTTCAAGTAGTCTTAATTACTTATAGGTAAGGTTCTTTACATCGATCTACTGTTTGAGCATCTTGTTTATATGAGAGAGCATATATATATAGGAAGCAAAGTGACTCAGAAACTGTTTACTTGACACATCAAAGAGTAAGTCGCCGTTGTTAACTTTTGTTGACAATGTGATTAATACTCTTACTATCTTACAGAATTAGCCTTGTGTATATTTCTTAAGCAGTGTAGATGACTAAGCCATTCTCTTAGCCTTGAAACATAAAATCTTACAAAACTTGTTGAAATGCACCTTCGTTAGTTATCCTTTTTGCCGTTTTGGTGTATAGTTGCACTAACATGGTCTCAAGTTCTTTCTACCATATGGACAAAATATGAAACATTGGTTTATAAGAGATAAGCAGAAGAAGATGGTTTAACCGGTTGGTTTGACTTTATTGGTAACTTACAATTTCAAAGTGAGAAACTTAATACAAATTAAGTCATGATTGTTTGTAATTAAGTAACATTTTCATCTACTGAAATCTCATGAAATTTTATTCTCTTCTTAACATTTAAAGTCCTGTGCTTCAAGCCTTCAAGTATATAAGCAATTTGAAATCTTGGTTTAATTTAGAGATGTGAAGATGGGTCTGGGAGCAAAACAATTAAACTGGTTTACTTAAACGACGTAACTGGAATGACAATCTCCAGACACCCTTAATTAGTACTTCATTTCATCTTCATCATTGATCTTCTGCACTACCTGTGACATCTCTCCATAATCGAATAAGGTAAAACAGAGAAAAGCATTGATATTACGGGAATGTGCGGACCTTAAAATCGATAATGTCGCCAACTCAAGATTAAATGCTCTCTCAAAATCCTTTTCATCAGTACCCCAGCCAAGACGACGAACAAAGCACTTCAATTCAACATTTGAAAAGATGAAGGGTTTCTAAATAGAGAGAACACAGAGACTTGTGAATCAAGTAATCCCGTTCAGAGATATTTTTTGACTCAATTTTTTTTTTTAATATATTTTACCATTGGTGAATTGTTATTAAGGTAAAAATCTTAATGGAAAAAAAAAAGTAGAAACCTGAAGAAAATAATAAGGAAAAAAACTTTGCTTACGTATAGTTTCTGAAGAAAAAGAAAATCATCTGCAAAAATTTAAAATGATGATTTTTTTCTTACCAATTGTTATTTAAACAAACTTTATACACATCTTCATAAAAAACCAAAATATTAGTAAGTAGAGAAATATATACACAGCTTCTTTCAAAAATCGAATTTGGTCTCCCTTTCAGTTAATTCTTTGCTATTGAGGTCACACGGCGATGGCTTTGATCTCTGAAACTTCCGATGACGGTTCTAACGGCGGTGATCCAAACAAGAATCCCGAAGAACCAAAATTAGATAGTGTTCCTTGTAAAATTTAGAACCAAAATCTTGTAAGAGTCTCACTTGAATATCAAAAGAAAACAATTTGATTTCATCCAAGGCAATTATCTCAAGCTCAGCTCTTAGCCTACCATTTCATCAATTGATTCCATCGGTTTGATTGTTTCTAAGTTCTACATCCAATGGATTGATGGACTCTCTGAGGTCGTCAGATCCCTGATAGTTTCATGTTCAATGTTAAGCACAAGAAGAATTATACACTCTCTAGGTTAAGTGTATACAGAGTATTATATTGTAACGTAACTTTGGAAAAGGATAATGGCTCACCTCTTGCTTCTCTTGAAGTGTTCCATGGGCATCCGAACAAACGGTGTCTACTATATTTTCATCAGTTGGTTCACAATGTCCAAGCTTCAAACAACGTACTGTACATGTAGTGTATTTTTACAGAAACTGCATTTTGCTTTACGAAAATTAGAATTTACATCAAACTGATTATGAGATGATTCAGCAGGTGGATCCACATTTTGCAGCTGACCAACTGATGTATGATCCAGATCCTCAGAATGAGCCTGGTTTACATGTAACATGTCTGGTAACACTGATCTTGGAGAAGTACGTAGCAGATTCTTCAAAGATAACAGTTTACGTTGAAGCCAAGCTGACATCATAGATAACGGTTTCTCTTACCATATATAACCCAATAATTAAAAAACAGACATAATTCCATTTCAAATCAGAACAAGATTGAAAAAAAAGAAGCCGAGCAGACTTACACCGAGCATAGCTTTAGAAAGGAATGCAATAGACATGAACGTGAGTAAGCTCTTCATCCACAAGATTGCAGTAGCACTATTAGCTACATCAATTCCCGTCTCTATTCTGCCATTATCAAACTTAAAAGTGATCTAGCACCTTGTTAATGGCAAAAAACAACAAGTCAACGCTAATTAGGCCCATTTGAAAATCGCATATGCGACGTATTAGGCCTCATTTGAAAATGAGATTTTACGGTTTTAACGGGAAAATGTAATTTTGCAGTT